>NC_056725.1:1303259441-1303559441 GCF_019279795.1 Protopterus annectens
TCTAATAAGTTTATTCAACCTGATAATGGGAGCCATTATGTGTTCAAGGTTAAGGCCAACTGTGATACAAGAAACTTGGCATACTTAGTGCAGTGTACAAATTGTTCCCATTTCTATATAGGAAAAACAAATCGGCGACTCAAAGAATGGATTAAGGACCATTATTACTGTGTTAAAGGCCACAGCTATAGTGCTTTAGCAAAACATATTTTAGATAAAGGCACAAACCATTGGTTTAAGTTTATGGCTGTAGAAGTGGTCCATGAAAGCCTTAGGTTAGGTGACATGCCTAATGTTTTGGAAGGGAAGGAACTTAGGTGGATTTTGAGACTCTTAGCACACAAAGGAGCAGGTTTAAATGAATCTGTTCCCCTTAAACCAATTTTGAAAGATAGGAGGCTTTTTAAATAAGCATATTGTTTTATTTGCCTTTCTTTATAGTAATGTACATGTGCTTTTTCTTTAAAAAATGTTTGGTACCTTAAAGTGTCTGTAGGTCTTGTAATTGAAAAGTTTTTATTAGTTAGTATTTAATTGATTGTATTTTAAATATCAGGTAATGATGGGGTCAAATATATGGTTTGAAAAAGCTATTTAATTGCAAAAGCGCTCACCTTTGTTTGTTGATTGATTAAAAGTTTTTTTTATTTTATATTGCCATCTGCCATTTGTGTTTTTTGTTGGTTTGCTGTGGTTGTGTGCTCTACATCTTTGCTCATTTTACAGGGTATATATCCTACAGAACCAGCTCATTAACTACCTACTTTTACTCATACCCCCTCCCTCACCTCAGTTACACCTTAATTAGTTAATTACCTTAACTTAAGACAAACCCTAACCTCTTTCTAAGCTTACCCAATACTACTGACATTCTCAGCTAATCTATTAAATCCATCTTACTTCAATTAACAGTACCCTTATCCTTCCACCTACTCTACCCCACACTACTCTTTCTCCTTCTCCCTCGTTTTCCCTTACGTACTTCACTCCTCCAACCTTCTTATTCAAACTATATATCTATACCTCTAAATGGACCCAACACATAAATCGTTCTACCCATATATACTACTCTTAACTACAATTATTGCTTCTCTTACAATACCTTACTCATTAACCTCTTTTGAACATTTTTCCCTTCATGAACATCTCCACCCCCTCCATGGAACTCTTTCAATCTCTCTTAATACCTCTCTCAACCATAGTAGCATAACCTCCACCTCCATCTATGTACTTCCAAAGTTCCATAGATCTACTCATATTGCTTACATCCTTATCAAAGAAAACACAAATTATTACTACAAAATCCAAAAGTTTATACAGTATCCTCTACCACACCCACTACTAGATGGTGACATTCATCCCAATCCAGGCCCCAATACTGACACTACCATAAAGCCTCTCAACCTACCTACTTCACAAATCTCTATACCACATAGACCATCTAATTCCCTCCTGATAGCTCACCTAAACATCCGTAGCATTAACAATAAAATTTCCCACCTACATGCACTGTTAGATGTTCACTCATTTGATATTTTCTGTATTTCAGAAACATGGCTAAAGCCCTCTACTCTTGACCAGGAAATTACCCCTCCAGGATATAATATCCTGAGATGTGACCGCAAAACCAAAAAGGGTGGTGGAGTAGCCATTTTGTATAAATCTGAACTCCAACTTTCACCCTTCAATTTGCTACTTCCCTCAGCTCCCAACTCAGAAACCCTCACTGCAAAACTACAAATCAGTAACTCCAAATCTATCTATCTATCTAATTTGCACTTATCTCCCCCCGGAAATAACATCATTACTCTTGAAAACATACTTAGTTACCTCTCTTCGCACCTACCCCAAGAAACTATTGTCTTAGGTGACTTTAACATAGACTGGACAACCTGTAATTCTCCCAATCCTACCAACCATATAAATCTATATGGATTCACACAAATAATGACCACTCCTACTAGAATCCATAAACCAAACAACAAAGAAACCATCCTAGACTGGGTCCTTCTAGTCATCTTGATTCTTATAAACCAGGAACTTTCCCAAATGATATCAGTGACCACATGTTAACTTATATAATCAAACAAAAAACTTATAGCCCCAGCATAAATACTTTTAAAACTTCCCGCTCCAAAAAATACTTTAACCCAGAGAGCTTCCAAAATGAACTGAAAGCATGTGACTGGTCACCTATGCTTCATCTTGAACTTGATGAAGCAGTAATCTACTTTAATACTAGATTTCTCCAAATACTAGACTACCATGCCCCCTATCGCTCTTCCCGCATAAGAACCAAAACTGCCCCCTGACTCACAAAGGCAACTAGGCAAAAGATCCTTCTCAGAAATAAAATTTGGGCTAAATAGCAAACCTCCAGAAATCCAACAGATCACCTCTACTTTAAACAATTAAGACATGCCACCAAGAAGGACATTCTTAAAGACAAAAAAGACTATTACCTCCACCTACAACAAACTCACCAACAACATCCTCAAAAATTCTGGTCTGGCATTAACAAACTTCTTCAACCAGGGCACTCTAAAACTCCTGACCCTATAGGTTTCAACCATAATAACTCTAACCAGATTCCTGATGCATTTAACAACTATTTTACTGAAGCTATTCTATCCCTATCTAACACATTACCATCCACTTCCACTCTCCCATTAATAACACCTAATAACCTTCACCTACCTTCCATATACATCCTGTACCTACATCCCTCATTTGCAACCACCTTCAAAAGCTCAAGCCATGCACCCCTTCTGCTGACTGTCTTCCAGCTGAATACCTGCAAATTGCAGCTAAAGCCATTGCCTACCTTATCTCCATACTTATAAATAGAACAATTTCAGAAAGCAAAATCCCTTCTCTGTGGAAGATCTCCCATATAATCCCTTTACACAAAGGTGGCTCATCAACTGAGCTCTCCAACTATCGGCCTATTGCCTTACTCTCTCCATTAGCTAAAATAATGGAGAAATGTACACACAGACAACTGCTTGACCACCTACTACAAAATAATCTACTTGCAGATTGCCAACATGGCTTTAGGCCTTACCATAGCACAACAACTGCCCTGCTATCCTTCTCTGATTCTATAAACAAAAACCATAACAATAACACCTTTTCCTCTGCTCTATTTATTGATCTTTCTAAAGCTTTTGATATGGTGAACCATCCCATACTTATTGACACTCTAAAAGCCCATTCACTAGACCCACAAGCATTACAATGGTTTAAATCCTATTTAGAAAATAGACAGCAAGCAGTTCTCTGGAATAAGAATATTTCTTCATCCCTCCCTGTAAACATTGGAGTACCACAAGGTTCTATCTTAGGGCCACTTCTATTTTCCTTATTTATTAATGACCCACATACTAGTATTTCTCAAGCCACCTGCATACAGTATGCAGATGACTCCACCTTAATTTGCTCAGCCAAGTCCATAACCTCTCTCCAGTGCCTCACCCAAACAGTATTTAACAGTGTTGAAAACTGGTTCACAAAACACTGCCTTCTTCTCAACCCCAAGAAAACTAAATTATTGCTTTTTTCTCCTACTCACAAGACACCTCAACTGTACTTCACAGTAACCTCTAACAATGGAACCATCATATCCCCTGATACTACAACCTGTCTTCTAGGTGTTACAATAGACAACAACCTTAGCTACAATGACCATATTAATTCCACTATAAAGACGGTAAACAAAAAACTAGGGACCTTATACAGAATCAAATCCTTCCTTACACCTGCAGCCAGAAACACTATAGCTCAAACCCACCTAATCTCCACCCTGTTCTATGCTTCTGCTATCTATACTAATCTTTCTAAAACCAACCTTACCAAACTCTCCACCTGTTATAATAACATAACCAGATTTGTTTCTGGTACCCCATTTAGAATGCATCATTGTCACAACCTCAAACAGCTGGGATGGTTAGAACTACAGAACCAATTACTTTTTCAACAACTTGTTATCACCCAAAAGATCCTATACTACCCTAAAAATACCCCAGTCCTCACTAATCTCATCTCCCCTTACAAAAATCTTGCAACTCTATGCTCAGCAAATAAACTTCAAATCTCTTCCATTAAATCCAACAACAAAGCTGGGGACTCACTCTTCTCAAACACCATAGGAAAGAGCTGGAATCATCTTCCTTCTGAACTTTCCAACCTTACTTCTACTCTACTTTTTAAGAAGAATCTTAAAGAATATCTTAAATCCCACTGGCTTTGTCCCTGCTCCAACCCTGACTAATATCTCTTGCCCCCTCCTGCTCTTTCTCAAAAAAAAAAAAAAAAAGAAATTGTTTACTTTATCTATCTTCTGTTTTAATTTTTGTTTTTACTCATAGGGCCAGATTCAGGAAGGCTTACACGGAGTTCAAGAGTAGTGTAAGCCTCCGTGTAAGCCTCCTGATTCAGGAACAGCCCAAATCTCCGTGTAAGAGACAGCTAACACGTCTCTTACACGGACTGGGCGTGAAAATGCTCAATACCTCATTTGCAGCTCAAATATATGCAAATGAGGTATCTGAGTGATCCACGAAGCAGAAACCAGTCCGTGTAACGGACGTGTTAGCTGCAGAAATGTACTCAGCTGACAACTGAGTACATTTCTGCAAAATTAAAAACGGAGCTATGTCAGCTACAAATAAAGGGTGCATATGTTGCATTAAGCATGCCAATGGCCAAATATGTGGCCATTGGCATGAAAAACTGTTGCAAAAATAAGTTACATAACTTTTTTTTTTTCACGGGATTTTTGGGTTTAACTGCAGCGCACCGCATAAGCGGGTGCGCTACCTAAAACTGAAAACCGAAGCTTATAAGCCCACAATTGTGGGATTTATGTATTACATTGAATGTCAATGGAGGGACTTGCAGACCAAAAACAATGTGGCCTCCGTTTAGTGGTTGTCAAGGGGGGGGAAGCTCCGTGTAAGACATGTAACTAGTCATTACTAGGCAATCCTATGTAAATGAGGGTTACAATACTGAATCACACTGTCACATAGGTAATGAGCACTGTCTGAGTAGTGTAAGAGTTAGAGAAGGGCCAGGAACAGAGTAAGAGGTAGGTGACATCATGGGGGGGAATGATAGCAATAAATGTACCAGATTGGAGGGCAATGTAAGGTAACAGATGACAGACAGACATCAGGGAGGGAGGTGTGTCCCAACAGAACACTAGGAAAGTCAAGAAATTGAGGGTATACGCTATCCCTACACTCAAAGTTTCTTGAAATACGTGCATGTGCGCGTGTGCGCGCGTGTAAGGCAGGTTCAACATGTGGGAGCGTGTTGCAAACCGTTTACAATGGTTTGCGCGGGCGTGCACGTGTGTAAGGCAGTGTGCGCGTGTTTTAGCATGAATCAGCCTAGTTCACACCGTGTAAGGATGTGTGCGCGCGTGTAACACCGTGTAGGGATGTGTGCGTGTTTAAGTGACTGTGAGCGTGTTTAAGCTGGTGTGCACATTGCTCCCCTCAGGAAACAGAAAGGAAACAGGAAACAACTAAAATCCAGGGAAACTGCCAGAAGATACTACAGGAGTTAATTGGTGGAAACAATCAGAAGCAGGCAATTACACAGGCAGACTAGAAGCCCAACCCAGCACTTAAAACACTGCAAAGAGCAGTGCAGGCTGTTTCTCACAACAGATACTGCCAGAAACTAAGCTATCAGAATTGAAAACTGAAAAAAGCTGAACTCAGAGCAGAAATGCTAGGGGCTGCCATAGCTATTATAATCAGGCATAGGCGAATTGCTGAGGGTGGTGACAATGCAGATGCTGACAGACAACCCAGAGTGAGGAGAAGGAGAAGAGTATACAGGCCCAGGGTCACCTACCATGGGTTACATGAGCTGGAGATAGTAGAGCGCTACAGAGTGGACAGAGACCTTCTGCAGCAGATTGTTGAGCTGTGCAGGCCACATCTCACACACAGAACCAACAGAGCGCAACCCATCCCAGTAGAAACCAAGGTATGTGTTGGCCTAAGAATACTAGCAACAGGTACCTTCCAGAGACCAACTGGTGATATGATGGGGATATCACAGGCATCAGCCTCCAGAGTACTGCACCAGTTCCTGGATGCCATGTCAGCACATGTCAGTGATCATATATATGTCCCTAATGACCGTGAGGTTGTGGCCAGCAATATGCGTCTCTTCCAGCAAATAGCGGGATACCCTGAGGTGCTGGGTGCAATAGACTGCACGCACATACACATCAAAGCACCAGCCGGTGAGCTGGGTAGAGCCTACATTAACCGCAAGGGATACCCTCCATCAACTGCCAGGTCGTGTGTGATGCCCAGGGCATAATAATGAATGTGTGTGCTGGCTGCCCTGGGAGCTACCACGATTCCCATATCTGGCATCTGACGCAGCTGTACCAATCATTTGCTAATGGGGACTTCCCACACGGACACCTAGTGGGGGATGCAGGTTATGCACTTGAGCCGTGGCTGATGACACCCATCAGAAATGCACACACACCTGAACAGGAACGCCATAATGAGGCACACGCACAAACACGTAATATCATAGAGCGTGTGTTTGGGCTGCTCAAGTCACGGTTCCGGTGTCTGGACACATCTGGTGGAGCCTTGCAGTACACACCAACTACATGTACCTAAATGATCATGATATGTGCTATGCTACATAATATGATCCTGCGGAAACAGCTGCAGCAGGACCAGCACAGGGCTGGGCCAAACATCCCCCCACCATTGCCAAGGCCACCACAGGCAGGGGTGACTCGGAGGAGGAACAACCTGACCTTGTCCCAGTAGGCAGAAGGAGGCATGCCCAGTATGCCCTGGCCTTGGCAAAGAGGCAACGCGTAGCACATACGCTTGGTCAGTAGGAACACTGGGACTGATACCCGCTCTGACTCACTCATACAGTAACAGGGATGCCTAACATGACACAACCTGCTGCCAAACATGTACAGGGAGTGTAGTATGTGTATCTGACAGAGGTGGCCCTGCAGCACCACCTGAGGCATGAATGCCATGTGTTAAGTAATGTAATATCATGTACCACATGCACACCTGAGGACCCCAACTAACATCCACCCTCAAGAATCATAAACCACAAAACACAAACCCACCTCATGGGTACCACAAGGGATAGGAACCTAGATGTAATGCTACCCAATGCCAGAAGTATAAACATCAAGATGTGTGCAGTGTAAACACACACAGTATAGAGAATGTAGATATCAGTGCTGTAATAGAAAACAGGGTCAAAGCCCACATCAGCACCCTGACACTACCAGGTCACACGTCATACAGTGATGTACATGTGCAAAAACATGGAACAAGATACAAAATGAGGGTGACTAGCAATAAATAGCATGAATAACCACACACCCATGTTTGTACCACAACAAGAAGCAACATGGAATAGCCATGGTCAAAAACCAATGGCTAAAACTCACTACTACTATATAGCTTGCTGCAGACCACTGTCCTAATAGCAGGAACTGCCCCAGGCCTATGTGCATAGGTTCATAGGTTCATACTAGGCTATCTGCCCTAGGGCATTAATAAGCATAGCCCAGAGTTTTGTGGCTTCTGCCACCCCTTCAAGTTGATGGATAATATGCCCATTATTTTGCTGTGCCTCTGTCAAGCAGTGATACTGAGGTTATCCCTGGGGTATACCTGCAATCTCCCATCCATTGGTCAAGATCTCACTTGAACGAAGCCAGTGAGGTGCTCAGCCTCACATGTACCAGGATGTTGTTCCACAGCATAGGGACTCTCTGGGTGATGAATCTGTCCCTCCAGCACATCCTATTAATATCTGTGTTGAGGTTTAGGTCTCCTGCCCTTGTAGTTATGATGGATGTAGAGGTCTTGAGGTGAAGCATGTTCAATAATTCTGGGTTGGACATAGCCTTGTATGTCAGGCACAGGTCACCTCTGAGCAGACGGTAAGTGACTGAATACAGCTGGAATCCCTTCAGTTGGGCAGCATAAGAAATATGTTTGAGACCCTTTCACCTCCTGTTGAGGAATTTGTGGGCCCATCCAATTGCCGCAGGTGTTGGGTCAGATACATTCTGAATGGGGCATTGTATGCATTCATTGGTCTGATGAGTGATGAGTACAGGGGAACAATGACCTCTCTTGATCTAGATGTGAATCCCTGCATGATGAGGTGGCCAATGTAGAAGGCCTTCCAAACTACCCTGGCAATGTGAGTGTCAAACAAAAGGTTACTGTCAACCTGGGTGCCCAGGTCCCTGATAACCTCCTCTGTGCTTAGAGGATTGCCACCTAGATGGGAAGTAGTGGTAACCTTGTTCTTCCTGAAGGGTATGGCTATGCATTGTTTAGTGTTTAATGTACGGTCATGGCTGTGGCACCAGTTATCCGTGTCTATGAGACCCTTCTGAAGGATGTCTGTGTCAGATGGGTTTCCAACTATGCTTCCCAGTTTGCAGTCATCGTCAAACTTTGTCAGCCATAATCCTCCTGTGTTTGCTCGTACTTCTGAAAAGTAGATGCTGAACAAATGTAGGCCCAGGACTGAGCCCTGTGGGACACCACCTGTGACAGCTCTGGAGTGTGACATGGCACCAGCAACTTTGACCCTGTGTGTTCCGTCACTTAGCTAGTTTGCAACCCATGCTGTGATGTACGGGTTCACAATTAAGCTGCTGATGTTTTCAATGATACCTGAGTGGGGTATTGTGTCGAAAGCCTTTGCCAGGTCAAGGTAGGCTGTGTGGACTGCCTTGCCCACGTCAATGGCCTGGGTGACTGTTTTGAAAAAGTCAACCAAGTTTAAAAGGCATGATCTGCCCTTGACAAAGCCAAACTGGATTGTATCCAATGTCTGCAAGTCCCCTATGTCTTCATTTATAATTCCCATTATGATCCTCTCCATAGCTTAGCAGAACAGGCTTGTCAAGCTGATGGGATGGTAGTTTCCAGGGTTGGTGGAGGCACCTCCTTTGTGAAGTGGGTCCACCATTGCCGTATGCCACTCCTTGGGCACATATCCTGAGGTGAGGCTAAGATTAAACAGCTGCCCTAACTGCAGGTGTAATTACTCATTGAGTTCATGGAGCACACAACTGGGGACACCATCTGGTCCCATGGATAAAGTGTTTTCTGCCTTGGATAGAGCAGTTCCCACCCCAGCATTGGAGATGTTTGGGGGGCTACAATCCTCTGGTGTAGATACCCCTCCAGTTGGGGGGAGGGGGGGAGGAATCTGTAATGAACCTGTCAGCCAGTATGTTGGCAATGTCTGTAGGTGCAGTGATATCTACATCATTCCGAACTAATTCTGAGCATATCTGGGAGTTCCCTCCCAGGTTTCAAAAATAGGCAAAAAAGGCCTCATGATTGTCCCTTGAGTCCTGAGTGGGTTTACTCTCAAAACTTGCCTCAGATGATTGTATGGGGGAACCCAGTGTTTTACTCACAATGAGCAGGGGTGTCTTCCCTCCTACGGATTATGCTCTATCTTGTAGTAGCTCCTTCCTTGTGTTGTAGAGCTTGTTTATGGCTAGGGTCCACCAGACTGGATGCTTGCCTGTGGTACAAAAAGTCTTTGTTTTGTTTGGGATTGCCTGATCCATGCAGTCCTGGAGGTGCTGGTAGAAGGCATTTGTAAGTGATACAGTGGCTTGGGTAATGGTGTCTGCTGGCTTGGGGGCCTTGAAAGAGACCACACCAGTCCTTAGAAATGTGAAGTCGGCATTTGAGAAGGTCTTCACTGTTTGTTTTTCCATCTGGGGTGTGGGTGGGATGTGGACTCCCACTGAGAGTAGTCCATGATCTGATCTCACCAATGATGGGTATACTGCTGGTGTTGAACTGTGTGACCCCATGTTCGTAATGATGAGTTCTAGTATGTTGCCTCCACTTGAGGGGATTGGGACCAGTTGTTCCATGGCATTTCAGTGTATGAACTCATGGAACCTTTGTGTTAGAGTGTTGTGGCATGATTAGTGATCCCAGTCTATATGTGGATAGTTGGAATCACCCAGTAGGATGGTGTGTGGAGATACATTTATCCCCTTCAGTGTTTGCAGGATAGCTGTGTGAGGTACCTGAGTTTGAGAGGGTGGCATGTAACATGCTACAAACTGCAGAGCAGTCTTGCCTACGGTCACTGGCACCTGGATGGTCTCCGATGCATTGTGTGTTGCCACCAACAATGAGGTGAGGGTGTCCTTGATGAATATGGACACCCACCATCCTTCTTGGTGTTGTCCGGATGCTGGTTCCGGAATGCATGATATGAGGTAACACCCGATAGTGCCAGAGTGCTGTCAGAAGATGTGAACCAGGTTTCAGGCACAGCACAGACATCAATGTGCTACATACTGAGAAGGGCATAGAGTGTGTGCAGCTTGAGGTTGAGACCTCTGGCATTGAGCAGCAGTACCCTTAGTGTCCTTCCTTTACTGTGTTCTAGGGTGGTAGGTGTAGTATCTGAATCTTGCATAAAAAAGGCACAATGGGGGTGGCAAGAGCATCATCTGAAATCCGGAAGCCCAGGGGTGACAGGTGCAAGCCGTCCCTTGCAAATCACCGTGGCCTGTCCAGCATGTCGTCCCAGGCAGACAGACGTTGGACCCCCTTTGAATGACACCATAGTCTAAGCAAAATAATACAGCTGATCATCTTGTCTCTGTTTATGTGGCATCATACTTGGTGAAGGTAGGATACTGCTGAAGGTCAGGGTCATACCTGCCTGGCCTACATAATCAGAGGGATCCTCTATGTCTCTTTCCATGTAGTCCAGGGAGGTACATCTCAGGTCGTTCACACCAGCATGGATAATGACTGGGTCAGACCTGTACTTGCAGTTGAGTGACCTGAGTGCTTGCATTATGTGGTGGATTCCAGTGCCCAATAGGCAGCTTACTGTGACCTCCTCCGTACCCGATCTGGTGAGCGGGACGTCAGTGTGTCTGACTATGGAGTAACCATAGACAAGTGTGTCTGGCATTGTTTTTGGCCTTAAGGGCTGTGACTGTTTGGCACACTGACTCTGTCGTCAATGTGTTGCATGTGCTGTGCCCTGTGGAGGCAGTTGTGTGAGTGTCTGCTGTGGTGGCCACTGCCATTCCGGTAGAATCCTGATCAGAGCCTCCGAGTGTCTCTGTGTGTCTATGTGTATGATCTTAAGTTGTGATAGTGCCATGTGAGACTGGATTTGTGATGTGTGTGGTTACCTTCACCTTCTCTCTGGTCTTGCTAGTCCTATGTTGAGAGAGCTCAGCCTCCACTTTGGCTATATAGTTGCATCTCTCACATGTATGTGTGTTTTATGGCAGAAGGAGAGGGTTATCAGTGTACATGAGGCAAGTGTAACATTGCCTCAATATTCCCAGGTTCACCAGCTGAGCAGGAGAGGACACTAGCAACTGATCTCTAGACATGCTAGAAGGAATAGACAAAACAATGTTGAAATACAGGGAGATATCAAGCCCCCCAAACCACATCATACTGTTTGATTGACAATAGCTACACATACACCGGTGTTTCATAGTGTCATAGTCTACTACTAGCCTATCTGCCCTAGTGCATGTATAAGCCTAGCCATAGTGATGTGGCTATTGCCACCCCTTATACTGGTAATAAGTGTACAGAATAGATTCTGATGATTGTGCCTCTGACTTAGTAGTGACACAGTATGACCCCCTTACGTAATTGAATAACATGACTGTGCCTCTGTCTAGTCTGTGCCTCTGTCTCAAATGCAGTTGTCCAGATGTCTCCTGAAGAGAGTCAGTGAGGGACTCTGTCAAACATGGACTGGGATACTCTGCTAGAGTGTGAGATGCCTCCGAGTTATGACTCTGTCCCTCCAGCATGTCCTATACATGTATGTGCTGAGGTTCAAATCCTCAGCTCTCATGGCTCTGGTGGATTTGGATTGCTTGCAGTGGAGCATGTCCACCAAATCCTGATTGGACATGGTCTTGTATGTCAGGCATAGGACACCTGTACGTATGCGGTATGACACTGAACAAAGCTGGATTTCCTCTATTCTGGAAGCATCTGACATGTGTTGAAGAACCCTGATCTTCATGGTAGGTACCTTTGGGGTGTCTCCAGCTGTTGCAATTGCTGTGTGAGGTACATACCATATGGGGCTTTGTATTCAATCATGGGCCTGATAAGGGAGAAGGATAGTGGAACAATGACCTCCTATGATCTTGATGGAAAACCCTCCATGATAAGGTGGGCAAGATAGAAAGTCTTCCTAACCACTTTGGCAACAGGGGTGTCAAAAGGGATGTCACTATCTACATGTGTCCCCAGGTGTCTGATTTGTTGTCTGTGCTCAGTGGGTTGCTGTCTATGTATTGATCTGTGGGTACTTTGTTCCTCCCAAAGGGGATGAATACACATCAGTTGCATTCAGTTTTAGGCCATGTGTCTGGCACCAGCTATCCGCCTTTGTGACAGCATTCTGTAGTATTTGTGTGCCGGCTGATGTATTCACTATGGTGCCTAGGTTGCAGTCATCTGCAAACTTTGTCAGCCACAACCCCCCTATGTTTGCTTTCACATCTGAAAAGTAAATACCAATTAAGAGGGGTCCCAGGACACATCCTTGTGGGACACCACCTGTGACTGGCTTCGAATCTGACAAGGCACCTGCAATGTTGACTTTATGGGTTCTGTTTCTTAGCCATTTTGCAACCTATCCTGCGACATATGCCGTTATATGTCAGCTGTTGAGCTTGGCTATGATGCCTGAGTGTGGTATTGTGTCACAGGCCTTAGCCAAGTGCAGGTAGGCTGTGTGGACTGCGTAGCCCTCATCGATGGCCCTACTGACAGTTTCATAGTAGTCAACTAGGTGCAAAGGCAGGATCTGCCCTGTACAAAGCTGAACTAGGTGGGAACAAGGGTCCGTAGGTCAGTAATGTGTCTGTGTAAGAGCTCCATAATGACTCTCCCCATATCTTTGCAGACAAGGCTGGTTAAGCTTGTGTGGTGGTAGTTGCCATGGTCTGTGGAGGCATCTCCTCTGTAGAGTGGGACCACTGTTGCCGTACGCCACTGTTCAGGTACATATCCTGTAGCAAGACTAAGGTTAAATAGCAGTTGTATCAATGGGTCCAGCCCCTTCTGGAGTTCACATAGCATGCAACTGGAGATACCAGCAGGTCCCATGGATGCTGTGTACTTGTCTTTGCTGAGTGTGGCTCTCACATGGACATCCAAGATGACAGTGAGGTTACATACAGCAGTGATAACTATCTTCTTTTGGGGTGAGGGAGGGTAAATCGCACTGAAGCTGTCCGGAATGTTGCCAATATCTGTCAGGTCACTGGAATATATGTTGTTGTGTACCAACTCTGAGCATATCCGAGGGTTCACAACCAGGTGTCTGACATAACTGGAGAAATCAGTGTGGTTACCTTCATTGTCTTTGGTGATTTATGTCCCCAAGTTGACCTTGCATGTCTTTATGAGATAATGTAGCTTTCTACTAGTGCTGATCACAGCTGTCTTCCCTTTTGGAGATGTAGCTCTGTCTTGCATTAGTAACCGTCATCTGTCATACAGTCTGTTTATGGCTGGGGTCCACCAGACAGGACACTTTCCCTATGGAGACGGTCCTGTTTTTATATGTGATTGCATGGTCCATGCTGTCTGACATCTAGCTAAGGGGAAGTCATTGTGGTTCTGCAGTTATCTTTCATCAGCATTAGAAATGACCACAACAGCCCCTGTGGGGTGTACCTCATGCAGACACATCCAGCACCTGTAAAGTCCACAACAGTACCTCACCAGGAGTATGACAGAGCTGGAACACATGTAATGTGTAGTCTGATTACACAGAGTGCAGCTCCACACACTGCCATGCTGTCCACCCAGATGCAAGCTGTGCCTGATGTAGAAAGCCATGTCCAAGCTGGAATCAATGCACATGCTGCACCTTGTACAATCTGAATGGCAGGGAGCTATGCACATGAGGGACCTGAACCCCAGCACTGACATATATAGGACAGGCTGTACTGCATTATCCAAAACACAGAAGCCACCCCCACACATGAGTAAACTACCAGTACAGGTTGTCCGTAGAGGCACTCGTTGAGTCCCCTCAACGGGAATCCTAATGAGTGCATGGGAGATGGGAGGTTTACCCTGGGTATCAATGTTATGTCACAGGTAGACAGAGGCACAGTATACTAAACAAGACATATGTCATAGCAAACATCACTTACAATGTGTTGATGGGCAAACACACTCTCCGACTAGCATTAGAAATGGCCTAGGGCACATCGGTAGTGTTCGCCAATGTACACCCATGTTGTGGAATACACTACCGATGTTGGATGAGGCTGTTGTAAGTAGTTCACATCTGAACATAATGCAACATGGTCAGATAGGTTCATAGGTACATAGGTTTATACTAGGCTATCTTCCCTAAGGCAGGTATAAGCCTAGCACAGAGTTCATTGGCATACACCACCCCTTATATGGAAACAGTACTGTGCCCATTATTGTGTCATGCCTCTCTCCAGCAGTGACACCATGACGATCCCCGGGTTAAACGTATGACCTTCCATCTACAGGTTTTTGGGGTAAACCTCCCCTGATTCAGGAACAGCCCAAATCTCCGTGTAAGAGACAGCTAACACGTCTCTTCCCGGACGGGGTAAAAATGCTCAATACCTCATTTGCAGCTCAAAATATGCAAATGAGGTATCTGAGTGATCCACGAAGCAGAAACCAGTCCGTGAAACGGGGGGCTCAGAAATGTACTCAGCTGACAACTGAGTACATTTCTGAAAAAAAAGGAGCTATGTCAGCTCAAAAAAAGGGGTGCATATGTTCATTAAGCATGCCAATGGCCAAATATGTGGCCATTGGCATAAAAAACTATTAAAAAAAGAATTTATATAACTTTTTTCACGGGTTTTTTGGGTTTAACTCCCCACCCCGCAAACGGGGGCCTACCTAAAACTAAAAACCCGGGCTTATAAGCCCACAATTGTGGGATTTATGTATTACATTGAATGTCAATGGAGGGACTTGCAGCCCAAAAAACAATATGGCCTCCGTTTAGTGGTTGTCAAGGGGGGGAAGCTCCGTGTAAGACATGTAACTAGTCATTACTAGGCAATCCTACGTAAATGAGGGTTACAATACTGAATCACACTGCACATAGGTAATGAGCACTGTATGAGTAGTGTAAGAGTTAGAAACGGGGGAGGAACAGAGTAAGAGGTAGGTGACATCATGAGGGGGGATGATAGCAATAAATGTCCCAGATTGGAGGGCAATGTAAGGTACTAGATGACAGACAGACATCAGGCGGGGAGGTGTGTCCCAACAGAAGACTAGGAAAGTCAAGAAATTGAGGGTATCCGGTATCCCCCCTCAAAGTTTCTTAAAATTGCATGGCGTGGCGTGTAAGGCAGGTTCAACATTTGGGGCGTGTTGAAAACCCGTTTACAATGGTTTGCGGCCGTGTAAGGCAGTGTGCTGTTTTAGCATGAATCAGCCTAGTTCACACCGTGTAAGGATGTTTTTGGGGTGAAACCCCGTGTAGGGATTTTGGGGGCGTGTTTAAGTGACTGGGGGTGTTTAAGCTGGTGTGCACATTGCTCCCCCTCAGGAAACAGAAAGGAAACAGGAAACAACTAAAATCCAGGGAAACTGCCAGAAGATACTACTGGAGTTAATTGGTGGAAAAAAATTAGAAGCAGGCAATTACACAGGCAGACTAGAAGCCAAACCCAGCACTTAAAACACTGCAAAGAGCAGTGCAGGCTGTTTCTCACAACAGATACTGCCAGAAACTAAGCTATCAGAATTGAAAACTGAAAAAAGCTGAACTCAGAGCAGAAATGCTAGGGGCTGCCATAGCTATTATAATCAGGCATAGGCGAATTGCTGAGGGTGGTGACAATGCAGATGCTGACAGACAACCCAGAGTGAGGAGAAGGAGAAGAGTATACAGGCCCAGGGTCACCTACCATGGGTTACATGAGCTGGAGATAGTAGGCTACAGAGTGGACAGAGACCTTCTGCAGCAGATTGTTGAGCTGTGCAGGCCACATCTCACACACAGAACCAACAGAGGGAACCCATCCCAGTAGAAACCAAGGTATGTGTTGGCCTAAGAATACTAGCAACAGGTACCTTCCAGAGACCAACTGGTGATATGATGGGGATATCACAGGCATCAGCCTCCAGGTACTGCACCAGTTCCTGGATGCCATGTCAGCACATGTCAGTGATCATATATATGTCCCTAATGACCGTGAGGTTGTGGCCAGCAATATCGTCTCTTCCAGCAAATAGCGGGATACCCTGAGGTGCTGGGTGCAATAGACTGCACCCCGCATCAAAGCACCATGAGGGGTAGAGCCTACATTAACCGCAAGGGATACCCCTCCATCAACTGCCAGGTGTGTGTGATGCCCAGGGCATAATAATGAATGTGTGTGCTGGCTGCCCTAGCTACCCGATTCCCATATCTGGCATCGGGCCGCTGTACCAATCATTTCCCAATGGGGACTTCCCACGGACACCTAGTGGGGATGCAGGTTATGCACTTGAGCCGTGGCTGATGACACCCATCAGAAATGCACACACACCTGAACGGGAAACCCCATAATGGGGCCGCACAAACACGTAATATCATAGATGTGTTTGGGCTGCTCAAGTCACGGTTCCGGTGTCTGGACACATCTGGTGGAGCCTTGCAGTAAAAAATTGTACCCAAATGATCATGATATGTGCTATGCTACATAATATGATCCTCAAAAAGCTGCAGCAGGACCAGCACAGGGCTGGGCCAAACCTCCCCCAACCATTGGCAAGGCCACCACAGGCGGGGGGTGACTCGGAGGAGGAACAACCTGACCTTGTCCCAGTAGGCAGAAGGAGGCATGCCCAGTATGCCCTGGCCTTGGCAAAGAGGCAACGGCCAAAAATTTTCAGTAGGAACACTGGGACTGATACCGCTCGGACTGACTCATACAGTAAGAGGGCTGCCTCACATCACACAACCTGTTTCCAAACATGTACGGGGAGTGTAGTATTTTACCCGACAGAGGTCCCCCAGCACCACCTGAGGCATGAATGCCATGTGTTAAGTAATGTAATATCATGTACCACATGCACACCTGAGGATCCCAACTAACATCCACCCTCAAGAATCATAAACCACAAAACACAAACCCACCTCATGGGTACCACAAGGGATAGGAACCTAGATGTAATGCTACCCAATGCCAGAAGTATAAACATCAAGATGTGTGCAGTGTAAACACAAAAGTATAGAGAATGTAGATATCAGTGCTGTAATAGAAAACAGGGTCAAAGCCCACATCAGCACCCTGACACTACCAGGTCACACGTCATACAGTGATGTACATGTGCAAAACTATGGAACAAGATACAAAATGAGGGTGACTAGCAATAAATAGCATGAAAAACCCACACCCATGTTTGTACCACAAAAAGGGCAACATGGAATAGCCATGGTCAATAACCCATGGCTAAAACCGACTAGTACTCTATAGCTTGCTGCAGACCACCGTCCTAATAGCAGGAACTGCCCCAGGCCTATGTGCATAGGTTCATAGGTTCATACTAGGCTATCTGCCCTAGGGCATTAATAAGCTAGCCCAGAGTTTTGTGGCTTCTGCCACCTTCAAGTTGATGGATAATATGCCCATTATTTTGCTGTGCCTCTGTCAAGCAGTGATACTGAGGTTATCCCTGGGGTATACCTGCAATCTCCCATCCATTGGTCAAGATCTCACTTAAAAAAGCCAGTGAGGTGCTCAGCCTCACATGTACCAGGATGTTGTTCCACAGCATAGGGACTCTCTGGGTGATGAATCTGTCCCTCCAGCACATCCTATTAATATCTGTGTTGAGGTTTAGGTCTCCTGCCCTTGTAGTTTGATGGATGTAGAGGTCTTGAGGTGAAGCATGTTCAATAATTCTGGGTTGGACATAGCCTTGTATGTCAGGCACAGGTCACCTCTGAGCGGGGTAAATAATACAGCTGGAATCCTTCAGTTGGGCAGCATAAGAAATATGTTTGAGACCCTTTCACCTCCTGTTGAGGAATTTGTGGGCCCATCCAATTGCGGTGTTGGGTCAGATACATTCTGAATGGGGCATTGTATGCATCATTGGTCTGATGAGTGATGAGTACGGGGGAACAATGACCTCTCTTGATCTAGATGTGAATCCCTGCATGATGAGGTGGCCAATGTAGAAGGCCTTCCAAACTACCCTGGCAATGTGGGTGTCAAACACCAGGTTACTGTCAACCTGGGTGCCCAGGTCCCTGATAACCTCCTCTGTGCTTAGAGGATTGCCACCTAGATGGGAAGTAGTGGTAACCTTGTTCTTCCTGAAGGGTATGGCTATGCATTGTTTAGTGTTTTTAAGGTCATGGCTGTGGCACCAGTTATCCGTGTCTATGAGACCCTTCTGAAGGATGTCTGTGTCAGATGGGTTTCCAACTATGCTTCCCAGTTTGCAGTCATGCTCAAACTTTGTCAGCCATAATCCTCCTGTGTTTGTTTACTTCTGAAAAGTAGATGCTGAACAAATGTGGCCCAGGACTGAGCCCTGTGGGACACCCCTTGTGACAGCTCTGGAGTGTGACATGGCACCAGCAACTTTGACCCTGTGTGTTCCGTCACTTAGCTAGTTTGCAACCCATGCTGTGATGTATGGGTTCACAATTAAGCTGTGATGTTTTCAATGATACCTGAGTGGGGTATTGTGTCAAAGCCTTTGCCAGGTCAAGGTAGGCTGTGTGGACTGCCTTGCCCATCAATGGCCTGGGTGACTGTTTTGAAAAGTCAACCAAGTTTAAAAGGCATGATCTGCCCTTGACAAACCCCTGGTTTGGGATCCAATGTCTGCAAGTCCCCTATGTCTTCATTTATAATTCCCATTATGATCCTCTCCATAGCTTAGCAGAACAGGCTTGTCAAGCTGATGGGATGGTATTTTCCCAGGGTTGGTGGAGGCACCTCCTTTGTGAAGTGGGTCCACCATTGCGTATCCCCTCCTTGCGCACATATACTCAGGTGAGGCTAAGATTAAACAGCTGCCCTAACTGCAGGTGTAATTACTCATTGACTTCATGGAGCACACAACTGGGGACACCATTAGGTCCCATGGATAAAGTGTTTTCTGCCTTGGATAGAGCAGTTCCCACCCCAGCATTGGAGATGTTTGGGGGCTACAATCCTCTGGTGAGAAACCGCCTCCAGTTGGGGGGGGGGGAGAATCTGAATGAACCTGTCAGCCAGTATGTTGGCAATGGCTGTAGGTGCAGTGATATGTAGATCATTCCGAACTAATTCTGAGCATATCTGGGAGTTCCTCCCAGGTTTAAAAAATAGGAAAAATTGATTGTCCCTTGAGTCCTGAGTGGGTTTACTCTCAAAACTTGCCTCAGATGATTGTATGGGGAACCCAGTGTTTTACTCACAATGAGCGGGGGTGTCTTCCCCCTACGGATTATGCTCTATCTTGTAGTAGCTCCTTCCTTGTGTTGTAGAGCTTGTTTATGGCTAGGGTCCACCAGACTGGATGCTTGCCTGTGGTACAAAAGTCTTTGTTTTGTTTGGGATTGCCTGATCCATGCAGTCCTGGAGGTGCTGGTAGAAGGCATTTGTAAGTGATACAGTGGCTTGGGTAATGGTGTCTGCTGGCGGGGGCCTTAAAAGAGACCACACCAGCCCTTTAGAAATGTGAAGTCGGCATTTGAGAAGGTCTTCACTGTTTGTTTTCCATCTGGGTGTGGGTGGGATGTGGACTCCCACTGAGAGTAGTCCATGATCTGATCTCACCAATGATGGGTATACTGCTGGTGTTGAACTTTTGACCCCATGTTCGGGATGATGGGTTCTAGTATGTTGCCTCCATTGGGGGGGTTGGGGCCCAGTTGTTCCAGGGCTTTTCAGTATATGAACTCTGGAACCTTTGTGTTAGAGTGTTGTGGCATGATTAGTGATCCCAGTCTATATGTGGATAGTTGGAATCACCCAGTAGGATGGTGTTTGGAGATACATTTATCCCCTTCAGTGTTTGCAGGATAGCTGTGTGAGGTACCTGAGTTTGAGCGGGTGGCATGTAACATGCTACAAACTGCAGAGCAGTCTTGCCTCGGGTCACTGGCACCTGGATGGTCTCCGATGCATTGTGTGTTGCCACCAACAATGAGGTGAGGGTGTCCTTGATGAATATGGACACCCACCATCCTTCTTGGTGTTGTGCGGATGCTGGTTCGGGATGATATGAGGTAACACCCGATAGTGCCAGAGTGCTGTCAGAAGTGTGAACCAGGGTTCAGGCACAGCACAGACATCAATGTGCTACATACTGAGAAGGGCATAGAGTGTGTGCAGCTTGAGGTTGAGACCTCTGGCATTGAGCAGCATACCCTTAGTGTCCTTCCTTTACTGTGTTCTAGGGTGGTAGGTGTAGATCTGAATCTTGCATAAAAAAGGCACAATGGGGGTGGCAAGAGCATCATCTGAAATCCGGGAAACCCAGGGTGACAGGTGCAAGCCGTCCCTTGCAAATCACCGTGGCCTGTCCAGCATGTCCCAGGCAGACAGACTTGGACCCCCCTTTTAATGACACCATAGTCTAAGCAAAATAATACAGCTGATCATCTTGTCTCTGTTTATGTGGCATCATACTTGGTGAAGGTAGGATACTGCTGAAGGTCAGGGTCATACCTGCCTGGCCTACATAATCAGAGGGATCCTCTATGTCTCTTTCCATGTAGTCCAGGGAGGTACATCTCAGGTCGTTCACACCAGCATGGATAATGACTGGGTCAGACCTGTACTTGCAGTTAGTGACCTGAGTGCTTGCATTATGTGGTGGATTCCAGTGCCCAATAGGCAGCTTACTGTGACCTCCTCCGTACCCGATCTGGTGGGGGGCGTCAGTGTGTCTGACTATGGAGTAAACCCTGACAAGTGTGTCTGGCATTGTTTTGGCCTTAAGGGCTGTGACTGTTTGGTGCTCTGTGGGCAATGTGTTGCATGTGCTGTGCCCTGTGGAGGCAGTTGTGTGAGTGTCTGCTGTGGTGGCCACTGCCATTGGTAGAATTGATCAGAGCCTCCGAGTGTCTCTGTGTGTCTATGTGTATGATCTTAAGTTGTGATAGTGCCATGTGAGACTGGATTTGTGATGTGTGTGTGGTTACCTTCACCTTCTCTCTGGTCTTGCTAGTCCTATGTTGAGAGAGCTCAGCCTCCACTTTGGCTATATAGTTGCATCTCTCACATGTATGTGTGTTTTATGGCAGAAGGAGAGGGTTGTCAGTGTACATGAGGCAAGTGTAACATTGCCTCAATATTCCCAGGTTCACCAGCTGAGCAGGAGAGGACACTAGCAACTGATCTCTAGACATGCTAGAAGGAATAGACAAAACAATGTTGGAATACAGGGAGATATCAAGCCCTCAAACCACATCATACTGTTTGATTGACAATAGCTACACATGCACCGGTGTTTCATAGTGTCATAGTCTACTACTAGCCCATCTGCCCTAGTGCATGTATAAGCCCAGCCATAGTGGTGTGGGTATTTCCCCCCCCTTTTATGGTAATAAGTGTACAGAATAGATTCTGATATTGTGCCTCTGACTTAGTAGTGACACAGTATGACCCCCGTAATTGAATAACATGACTGAGGCTCTGTCAAGACTGAGCCTCTGTCTCATAAGCAGTTGTCCAGATGTCTCCTGAAGAGAGTCAGTGAGGGACTCTGTCAAACATGGACTGGGATACTCTGCTAGAGTGTGAGATGCCTCGAGTTATGACTCTGTCCCTCCAGCATGTCCTATACATGTATGTGCTGAGGTTCAAATCCTCAGCTCTCATGGCTCTGGGGGATTTGGATTGCTTAGTGGGATGTCCCCTCCTGTTGGACATGGTCTTTTATGTCCAAGGCATGTAAGTATCGTTGACATGAACAAAAATGGGTTTTTCTTTCTGGGCATTGACAGTGTTTGGAATGTTTCATTGGCCTTTTGGGGTTCCATGTTCAATTTTTTGGGGTTTCCATAGGGGCGACAACATCCTGTAAAGAAGGTGTGGAAAAAGACCTCCATGTCTTATGGAAAACCCCCATGATAAGGTGGGGTGGTTTCCTAAATTTGGCAACAGGGGTGTGGGATGCACCCCCATGTGCCCCATGCGTTTGTTGTCTGTGCCAGGGGTTGTGTCATGTATTGATCGTGGGTATTTGTTCCCCCCAAAGGGGATAATACAATCTTGCACAGTTTTTAGGCCATGTGTTGGCACCCTATCCCCTTGCAGCACTGTAGTATTTGTGGCCGGTGATGTATTTAATGGTCCAGGTTGAGTCATCTGCAAATTTGTACCACAACCCCCTTTTTTGCTTTCACTCTAAAATAAATACCAATTGAGGGTCCCAGGAACATCCTTGTGGGAACCACCTGTGATGGGAAATCTGCAAAGGCACCCGAATTTGTTTTGGGTTCTTTTTTTAGCCCTTTTCCCCCTTCGACATATGGAATTTAGTGTTTGGTTCTTATGCCCTTTGGTATTTGTCCCCGGTTACCTGCAGGGCTTTTGGATGGGAGCCCTCATCGATGGCCCTATGACGTTTCATAGTATCAACTGGGGCAAAGGCGGATCTGCCCGACAAACTCTTGGGAAAAGGGGCCGTGGGTCAGTAAAGTGTCTGTGTAAGAGTCCCTTGTCTCCCCTATCTTTCAGCAAGGTGGAAGCTTTTGGGTGGGATTGCCATGGCTGTAGGCACTCCTCTTGAGGGGACCCCTGTTGGTCTGTTCAGGTACAATCCTGTGCAAGACAAGGTTAAAAGCATTTTTCAATGGGTCCAGCCCCTTCTGGATTACAACTGAATGGAGATACCAGAGGTCCCAGGATGCTTGACGCTTTCTGGGTTTCCCACAGGACACCAAGATACAGTAGGTTCATAAGCAGTGATAACATCCTTTGGGGGGGGAGGGTCCCTGAAGTGTCCGGGGAAGGCCAATATCGCAGGGCATGGAATATATGTTTTTGTGACCAACTCTGAGCATATCCAGGGCACAACCGGTGTTGCATAAAAAACAGTGTGGTTTCCTTATTTTTTTGGTGTTTATGTCCCCAATTGACCTTGCACATGGTAAGTAGTTTTACTAGGTATACAGCTTCTTCCCTTTGGAGATGTAGCCGTCTTGCATTTTAAACCTATTGAACAGTCTGTTTATTTTTGGGGGGTCCCCCAGACAGGAACCTTCCCCTTTAGGTCCGTTTTTAAAGGATTTCTGGTCCATGCTGTTGACACAGCTAAGGGGGTCTTGGGTTTTATTTTCTTTTATCCTTAAAATGCCCCAAAAACCCCTGTGTGTACCCCATGCAGACCATCCGATGAAAGTCCAAACGTACCTCCCGGAGTATGACAGACTAACAAGTAAAGTGGTTTTTAAAAGAGTGAGTCCAATCCTGGCCCCCCAATGCAAACTGTGCCTGATGTGAAAGCCATGTCCCAAGTGGAATCAAGCCCGATTGCAATTGAATCGGGGGGTTCACGGGGCCTTTTTTTTTTTTTTTTTATTTTTTTTTTTTTTTTTTTTTTTTTTTTTGTTTTTTTATTTTTTTTTTTTTTTTTTTTTTTTTTTTTTTTTTTTTTTTTTTTTTTTTTTTTTTTTTTTTGTTTTTGGGGGGGGGGGGGGGGGGGGGGGGGGGGGGGGGGGGGGGGGGGGGGGGGTGGGGAGGGGGGGGGGGGGGGGGGGGGGGGGGGGGGGGGGGGGGGGGGGGGGGGGGGGGGGGGGGTTAAGAGGGAAGAAAGTTTACAGGGGAACAATTGACCCAACTAGAAAAACCTTTGGGGGATTTTTTGGGGGAATTTTTCCCAATTCCTTTTTAAAACAGGTGGGGCCAATTTTAAGGGAAAAGGGGGGCCTTTCTAGGCCCCCCGAATTGTTGGGTTTTGAGGGCCTTGGTTGGGGGGGTAAGGGAAAATTTTTTTCACATCCCTTTGAAACATAAAATTTTGGGGGCAAAAAATTGGTTTCCGGGGAATTAGGTTCCAATTAAAGGTAAACATAGGTTTATTTTAAACCTTAAAAGGGCTATCTTCCCTAAGGCAGGTATAAGCCTAGCACAGAGTTCATTGGCATACACCACCCCTTATATGGAAACAGTACTGTGCCCATTGTGTGTCATGCCTCTCTCAGCAGTGACACCATGACGATCTGGGTTAAGCGTGTGACCTTCCATCTACAGGTCAAGATACCTCTTGAACACAGCCAGCCAAAGGTGCTCTGCCTCACATGGACTGGGATTGTATTACACAGCAAAGGGAGTCTCTGGGTGATAACTTCATCCCTCCAACATGTCCAACATACAACCCTGCTAAGGTGTAAGTCACCTGCACTAGTGGTTCAGGTGGATCTGCCGATTCTGAGGTGGAGCATGTCCATTAATCCCTGTTTGGACATGGCCTCGCATGTCAGGCACATGTCACCTCTAAGCAGGCGGTATGTGAGTGAATAGTGGGAGTGTCTTCAATCTGGCAGCATATGACAGCTGTTGGGGTTCCTTGATCCTTTAGGTGGGGACATTCAGGGTGTCTGCAATTGCTGCAGATGTTGGGTGACATACAGCCAGAATAGGCATTGACTCGATCACCCGGTCTGATAAGTGAAGAGTACAGGGGAACAATGACCCACTAGATCTGGATGTGAATCCCATCCTGAGCAGGTGGGCAATGTAGAAAGGTCTTTCTAGCCACTTTAGCAATGTGAGTCTCAGAAGAGCGGCGACTGTCAACCTGGGTCCAGGTCCATGATAACCTCCTCTGTGCTTAGAGGATTGCCACCTATATGGTAGCTTGGGGTCACCTTGCTTTTCCTGAAGGGTATGTCTACACATGTTGTGCACTTTGACTTCAGGCCATGGCCCTGGCACCAGCTATCAGTTACTGTGAGTCCCTTCAAGAAGGATATCGTGTGTGATGCACTGTCCACCATGGTGCCCAGTGTGCAGTCATCTGCAAACATTGTCAGCCAAAGTCCTCCCATGTTGGCCTGTACTTCTGGGAAGTACATGACAAACAATGGGGCCAAGGACTGAGCTGTGTGACACCACCTGTGACCAGCCTGGAGTCTAACATAGTGCCCAGCAACTCTAATACCCTGTGGGTCCCGTCCTTAAGCCAGTTTGCAACCCATCTTGTGACATATGGGTTTTACATTTCAGTTGTTAGGGTTTTCCACAATACCTGAGTGGCGTATTGTGTTGAAAGTGTTTGCAAGGCCAAGGTAGGCTGTATGGACTGCCTTTCCCCAACAATGGCCTAAGTGACCAATTTGAAGATGTCAACCCAGTACAAAAGGCATGATCTGCCCCTGACCAAGCCAAAATGGGATGGGTACAATGTCTGCATGTCCCCTATATCTTTGTTTTATGAGCTCAATTATGATCCTCTCCATAGATTTGCAGACTACACTTGTTAAGCTTATGGGGCAGTAATTACCAGGGTCTGTAGAGGCACTGCCTTTGTGCAGATGTGCACAACTGGACCCTAACCAGGCTGTTGTGCACACTATGGAAATGTAAAGTGATGATAGGACTAAAGCCCAGGATACTGACCACCACAGTGAAAGTACTGAAACACTACACTATACAGTGCTACAGTGTTAGGTCAGTATGAGCGGATGTTGACAATTGTGTGCAAAGTATCCCATGCAAAACCTGCAGGCACAGTATACTCCCTGTTTTGTTCACACAAAAAGCATTCGGACAGTAACTACACAACATGGCACAGAACACACAACCATAAACTGGAGGTATTTGTTGAAGGTCACACTCATCCACAAATGTGATGGGCTGCAGAGTTCAACATATGTAAAGCCCACACTGGGCATGCTCACACACTTAGATAAATGAGACATCTTTCACACAACATGCCATGGGAAGGCTGAACTGGGCATGCTCACACACATGGTCCAAATGTTACTCCTAGCAACTGTGAAAACACACCAGAGGATGCTCATTCCCCTTTCTAGACACTGATCATGTAAGCACCCTATAAGTATATCGGAGAAATGGCATCTTTCAGTAATCCAAATAGCGCGCTCTGCTAATGCGTCCGTCTGTAGTGTCATAACATAGTTAGATAGGGGTTTGAATCCAGCAGGTGGCAAGTGTGTGTGAAAGGGGGTAAGTGTGTATGAAAGAAACATCCCTTTTGGCAACTGGGAAAATACACCACAGGATGATCATTCCACTTTCTAAACTCTGATGATGTCAGCACCCTATAAGTATATCAGGGGAAAGGAAACCGCCCAGTAATCCAAATAGCGCACTCTGCTAATGTGTCTGTCTCTAGTGTCATAACTTAGTTAGGTAGGGGTTTGAATCCAGCAGGTGGCAAGTGTGTATGAAGAGGGGTAAGGGTGTATGAAAGAAACATCCCTTTTGGCAACTGGGAAAATACACCACAGGATGATCATTCCACTTTCTAAACTCTGATGATGTCAGCACCCTATAAGTATATCAGGGGAAAAGAAAACTCCCAGTAATCCAAATAGCGCGCTCTGCTAATGCGTCCATCTGTAGTGTCATAACATAGTTAGATAGGGGGTTGAATCCAGCAGGTGGCAAGTGTGTGTGAAGGGGTGTAAGTGTGTATGAAAGAAACATCCCTTTTGGCAACTGGGAAAACACACCACAGGATGATCATTCCACTTTCTAAACTCTGATGATGTCAGCACCCTATAAGTATATCAGGGGAAAGGAAACCTCCCAGTAATCCGAATAGCGTGCTTTGCTAATGCGTCTGTCTCTAGTGTCATAACCTAGTTAAGTAGGGGTTTGAATCCAGCAGGTGGTAAGTGTGTGTGTATGAAAGAAACATCCCTTTTGGCAACTGGGAAAATACACCACAAGATGATCATTCCACTTTCTAAACTCTGATGATGTCAGCACCCTATAAGTATATCAGGGGAAAGGAAACCTCCCAGTAATCCGAATAGCGTGCTCTGCTAATGCGTCCGTCTCTAGTGTCATAACGTAATTAGGTAGGGGTTTGAATCCAGCAGGTGGCAAGTGTGTGTGAAGGGGGTAAGTGTGTATGAAAGAAACATCCCTTTTGGCAACTGGGAAAACACACCACAGGATGATCATGCCACTTTCTAAACTCTGATGATGTCAGCACCCTATAAGTATAGCAGGGGAAGGGAAACCTCCCAGTAATGCGAATAGCGCGCTGCGCTAATGCGTCCGCCTCTAGGGTCATAACATAGTTAGGTAGGAGTTTGAATCCAGCAGGTGGCAGGTGTGTGGGAAGGGGGGTAAGTGTGTGTGAAAGAAACATCCCTTTTGGCAACTGGGAAAACACACCACAGGATGCACATACCCCTTTCTAAATGATATCACAATTATGTATGGCTTTTGATTACAGACATGCCACGTGTGTTTTGCACACACAGAATGCCCATGTGTGTGGGTTGTCACTCACAATAATGCAAGACATTGATTAAACCAGTTATGGCAATGCACACATGATGTATGTGTGTACCAAATACACATATGCACCTGTGACCTTCAATAGTTACCATGTGTGATGCCTGCCACATGTGAATACATGGTATTTGCACAGAGTAACATTATGACCGTGGTCTTCTGTGCAGGTGCAGCATGTGGGATGTGTACATACAGTGTGAGATGTAGATGCTATCAGCCTAGTAGTGAGGGATGCACACCTGTTCTGGGGCATATAGTCTACATGTTGTTGATGTACAGGAGCTGCATGTTTTCACCTGTTGTGGGAGTGGTAAGACAGTATTCCATAGCAATGCAGTGACTGCATGCTAAGAACCATTCAGCTACTGTTTTGTAGCTACACTAAGTCATTAGCATTCAGTAATTTGTCAGAATCCCTGGTGAGGGTCTGATGCCAACCAAGGTCAGGGGTCTACCAGCCTGTGTCACTTGCTCAGTGATCCCTTCCATGTTCCCTATCATGTATCCCAGTGAGGGACATCCCACATCAGCTGTGGTGGCATGGACAATGACTGAGTCATATGTGTCCATGCATCTGACTGACTTGTATGTTTGTGTTATGTGGTGAACCATAGTGCCCCCATGAGCATATCACTGTGACCTACACCTTTTCCAGCCTGGTGAGCATTGTCTCACTGTACTGGACAATAAAAGTACCTAACACAACTGCGGCAGTAGTGTTGTATAGCTGTACAGACTGTGCTTGTTTGACACACAGGATTTGTGTACTATGTGTTATGCGTGCTGTGTGCAGGCCTAATGTATGCCTGTGTGCCAGCTGCAGAGATGTCTGCCAGTCATGCAGGATGCTATCCTTAGGCGTCACAACTGACCTGATGTGTTTCCATGCTTGTATTGCTGTCCGTGTAGGTCCACATCAGATTGGTATTGCTGTCACTGTAGTATTTCATGCCACCAGACAGGTTATGCCAGTACTGGGTTCAGAGTGCTTAGTCCACAGTTTGGCCATGTGTTTCCATCTCATACATGTGATGTACATCCATGGGTAGGGGATAGGGTTGACTGTGTACATGTGGCAGCTGTGACATTACTACATGACACACATATTCCACAACTGTACCATAGAGGTGACTGACAACTGACCTTTGCACATGCTACCATAGTTTTGAGATTACATTGGTGATTAACAGCACATAGGGACAATGGTGATAAAGATACATAGGTCCATAGGTTCGTACAGGGATGTCTGCCCAGGGCATGTATCCACCTAGCCAGAATGTGTGTGCCTTTCAACATGCATTGTGAATCTGTCTTGCTATGCCCTTTTCCAAGGTTAGTATACTGTGCCTCTGTCTCACAGTGACACATAAGTGATACCCCTACAATGTCACATCCTGTCATTAATATCACTCTTGAAGATAGTCACTGAGTCAGTCTGCCTAACCTCTATTGGGATAATATTCGGGAATGAAGGGAGCCTCTGAGTTGTGAATGTGCCCCTCCAGCATGTCCTGTATATCACTCCTGAGGTTCAAGTATTTCCAGTGTGTATCCTGGTGGGATCTGGATATTCTGAGATGCAGCATGGCCATTAACTGAGGGTATGACCTGGCCTTCTATGTCAGGCACAGATTGCCTATGAAGAGGCAGTATGTCACTGAGTAGAGCTGCTGTTACTTTAACCAGTCAGTATGTGGCATCTGTTTGAGCCCTTTGATCCCCTTGTCGAGGTACATATGTGATATCTCCAGTTGCTGCAGGTGTCTGGTAAGGTGCATGCCGAGAGGTTCATCATAGTCAATTATGGGCATGATGAGGGATGAGTAAAGGGGCACAATGTCCACCCCTGATCTACATGTAGATCCCATGATGATGTGGCCCATATAACATGCTTACCTAACCACTTTGTCCATGTTGTTGTCAAATGGTAGAATGCTATCAACCTGTGTACCCCAAGGTCCATAATTCCTTCGTCTGCACTTAATGGATTAACACATATGTGGTACGTTGTGGTCACTCTGTGTTTGACAAAGGGATGACTATGCGGCTTTCTGTCATTCACGTTGAAGCCATGGCTGTGGCACAAGTCATGTGTTTCCAAGAGTCCCTTTTGGAGGGTGCGTGTGTTAGCTGGTGAGTTGATTATGGTGTCCGGTTTGCAGTCACCTGTGACTTGCTGTGCCACAGTACTTCCATGTTGGCCTGTACCTATGATAAATATATAAAATGAAGATGACAGCTCCCAGGGCTGTGCCTTGTGGGACACCACTTGTACCAGGTTGGAGGCTGACATGGCTCCAGCAATTCTACCATGTGTGTTCTGCCCTTGAGCCACTGTGCAATACCCATAGTGACATAGGGGTTAATATGTACACTGGTGAGCTTCCCTAGAATGCACAACTGGGGTATTGTATCCAAGGCTTATGCAAGGTTCAGGTAGGCTGTGTACACCTCCTTCCCCTTGACAGTGGCCTTGGTGACTGTTTCAAAGAAATCAAACTGGTTGGAGAGGCAGGATTTGCCATTGACAAAGCCAAACTGTGTATGGTGACATGTCTGTAGGTCCACAATATCTAGATATGTGAGGTTCATGATGATCCTTGCCATAGCTTTGCAGACAAAGCTAGTCAGACATATGGGTCGAGTAGTGTCCAGGATCCGTGAAGGCACCACCTGAAAGTTGAGGGACCACTGTTGCTGTATGCCACTCTCTGGCCACATACCGTGTATTAAGGCTGGGATTGAACAGTGGTGTTATGTCTGGGTGTAGCTCTTCTCATGGTTCATGTAGGACACAGCCTGGGACACTGTCTGGTCCTATTGATGCAGTGTTTATTGCTTTGGGAAGGGCATCTCTTACCTGAGCATCTGTGATGTCAGGGGGGGCAGCACTGTGCCACGAGACATATGTGCCCTTTTGGTGTGGTGGGGGGGAGAAGGCAGCATTGAACCTGCCCACTAGGATGATGGCAATGTCTGCATGTTTTGTATTTTGTGTGACATCTTGGATTACCTCTGAGCATATCTGGGTAGTACCACCCAGGTTACTAACATAACTACAGGCAGCCTTGCGATTATCCTCAGTGGCTTGTGGAACCCTCTCTCAAAGATGGCCTTAGACAATCATATGGGTGCCTGTAGTTGTCTTCCAATACTCATCAGTGGTGCCTTCACATTTTGGGAGGTTGTTGTATCATGTAGTGGCATCATCCTGCTATTGTATAGTGTGTTTATGGCTGGTGTCCGGCACCCAGGACATCTGCCTTTGGAGGTGGGTCATGCTTTCATATATGGCTTCATGATCCATGCATTCCTGAATGTGTCCATAGAATGCCTTTATAGAGGTATCTGCAGTCTGGTCCATATTGTCAACAGGCCTTGGGCCTTTGAAGGTTTCCACATCATTTATGAGGGGTGTGAACTTGCTTGACATGAGCTGTTGACAGACGTGCTGCCCTCCAGACAGAGCACGGTGAGGGTCACAGTTAGCTACTTGTCGGGTGATAGCATGTGCCACATAACACAGGCACACAGGTCACTCGACAGCAAGTACAGCTATGAGGCAGACATTGTCCATGCTGGTGCAAACAACCTGAGACGTACCTCCCTGGACCACATGGTAAGAAACACAGAGGAGCTCTTACAGCACCCTCTCAAACTCAGGACTCCCACACAGCCTTCATGCTGACACAGGACAGTTTAGATTACTCTGCAAACACCATCATACTGGGTGACGTTAGCTACCCAAACATAGACTGTGAACATTACACAAGCCACAATACCCAAGCTCTAGGGTTCACATAGATCATACATTCTTTGGCTATGGAACAGGTAACCAACCTTCCCACAAGAGGGGAAGATATACTAGACCTGATCATCACAACCATGAGTACAAACAGCTCACCACTTTCGAGTATATCCCTCATTGTTGCAATCAAACCATATACTCATCACACTGGAGTACTGGATCCCCACATATGCAAACCTCAAACACATCGATGTGTGTGTTGGAAATGTCCCTATTAGCAACTGTGACAGTACAGTACAGGATGCAGATTCCCCTTTTGAAACACTGATGATGTCAGGACTGTATAACTATATTACCTATAGTAAAGTCCTCCAGTAATTCATAAGCGGCTCCGCTAATCGTCTTTCTCCAGTGTCATAACGTAGTTAGGTAGGGTTTGAATCCTGCAAAAGGAATATATGTGTGTTAGTATGAGTGGGGTTTATGTGTGTGCACTATGCTGGGAGGATTAACTGCCTTTGACAACTGGGAGAACACACTACAGGGTGCACGTCCTCCTCCTACACACAGATGATGTCAGCACCCTCTAAGTACAGCATTAGTAGGGATTTCTGCAACTACTGCAAATAGCACACTCTGCTAATGTGTCTGTTTCTACTGTCATAACACAGTTAGGTATGGGTTTGAATCTTGCAAATGGAAAGTATGTGTTTTACTGTTGGTGGGGTTAGTGTGTGTGCACAATGATGGGGTGGGATGTGGCTTTTGCCACATGGGGCTATGCACTGCAGGGTGGTCATTACCCTTCACAAGCAGTGATGTTGATAGCACCCTATACAAATAAAACTACAAAAGAGAAGGTGGTGGTACCAATAACACATGTAAGGTAACACTTCTTCAAGTAATGTCCACAAAATGGAGTAGGATAATCAAACAATTCTTTTATTCTATACAGACAACATGACAACAGACAACTGCCGGTACTCAGTATAGTGTTACATGCTACTGTAACACGCACATGTACCCAAATATACCTAGATAGTGCTCTGAAGCCTGAATGTGGCAAGTGTGTGGATGTGGGATGTGTCTGTGTGTGCATTTCCATATGGGAAACATGTTTGATGTGGCAATCAGGGTACTACAGTACCTGATGCACATTACATCTTTCAACCGATGAGGTTGCCTGCAACCTGTGAGTACAGGTAGAGAAGGGGACGCCAGTAGTAAACAACATAGTGCACTTCTCAAATGTGTACCTGTCATGTATCAACAGCTACTCATGTAGGGTGATAAATAATGGGAATGTCAGGTGAGCATGTGCATGTGTGGGTAGCAGGGTGTGTATAAATGCATGTGTGACAGAACAGTTACATATAGCTGAATCTACGTAACAGCACAAGATGCACATTGCCATAGTCAATGTTAGCATGTGATGGTGTGCAGCTGGTACACTTTGGTAAGTAGTATGGGTGCATATAACAATTGAGGACAGTCATACAGTTACTGCAGCAGGACTGCTGGGATATACACACAATTATACTGGAACAGTGAACAGTTACCAACATGTTACTACTTATACACATCTATGTAGTCACCCTGTGCATCAGCAACATGTTTACCTTTACCTGCACTGATGTTGTAGTATGCAGGAGGTGGCACAGTGTCATCATATGCACAGGGTGTGGGTTAGGTATGCCCAAACCAGCCACTGGTAACACCAATTGACATGTGTGTGTATGTGTGTTTGTGAGGGGCAGCAGTACAGGGTGGACTGGTGATGGTGCAGTGTGTGTGTGTATGTGTTTGCCCTAGGTGTTAGGTTTCTGCATGTGTGTAAGCACGCACACAGTCCCACATAATGGCTGCCATGTACAGGGTTTTGTGGACAGCCACAGACTGCACCTGTCAGGTCATCCAGATCAGTGTCTGTGGGCACGGACACGGTACCTGTGCCTGGCAGGGGTGCTACGGGCCGTATCCGGTACTAACCCAGACTGGGTACTGTTATCGGAAGCAGGGGTGTTTTGACTGGACACAGTTCCCTGTTGGGACTGTCCAGAGCCACGTGCATGTGGTCTCCTGGGGCGTCTTGATGACAGCACAGACCCAGCATTGCTGGGGCTGGTGCTGGCACTTGAGTCTTGTGAGTGGGCCTGTTGTCGTCCGCGGCCACTGCCAGCTGGTGCTGTTGCTGGCATACGGCCACATCGACGTCGCAAACGCACACCATGGCCCTGGCCCATGGACATCTGGTTGTGGAGCAGCTGTTCTATGCCCCCACAACGTCTGTCAACGACATCTGTGAAGTTACGGATAGCATTCACAACGTCACGCATGCCATCTGTCATGGCTGTGTGACATTCTCTCAGCTCCCTCAGACCCTGTCTGGTGTACCTTTCCATATGTGCCTGTGCCTGCATGACAGTTCAAAACATAGTGGAGGTTGACATACCTCCTTGGGCACGTCGGCCAGAGGCAGTACGGCCACGGATGCCCCCACGAGAACCCATGGGTGACTGTCTGCATGGTACCATTGGAGGCCCCTGCTCATGGCTGCCTTGAGGGGATGCATGTACCACAGGTACCACATTACCCTGATCTATGCCCACTGCAGACTGTCCATCACCTAGGGACAATGGTGACAAAGGATGTAACGGCAGGATGACTGTGCGAATTGACGGGGTTGAAAGCTGTGTACTGTCAATTGGCTGACCAATGGTGGACCCAGACACACCTTCCTGCACCATTACAGACATTTCATCATCATCAGTACCTGGGGCACAAGATTCAGGTTCCCTGCTGCAGGTCACCAGAGCAGCACCAGAACCTACAGGAGGAAAACATGGAACACAGATTACAGTCTCCATACATATTTGACAGAGATGCATTTCAATGCTAATGCACACATTCAGAAATGGACACATGCACTCATGGACACTAACACACATGCACACTTGGGCACAGGCACGCTTGCACACATGTACACCCCACAGTAAACACAAACATCAGTACCGTGTTACACTACTCAATCTACTACAACTGTATTACGGGTATTGTGAACACAGTCACCAGCAAGTCTACTACAGAGTTACACTACTCTTCCTAGTTTTCTAAATTGCTTTACAGATAATGTTAAAAAGACTCACCAGCATGTATGGCCTGCCTCGTTGCTAGATGGGAGGGACCTGGAAGTGTGAAGAGAGTAATGTCAGTGGGCACATGTGTGCCATTTGTTTTACACATGATACAGTACAGTAGTACACTAGTTCCCTTATACACATCAGCTGCACATAATGTCTGTATATATATCATGATGACAGATACATACCACATGCACACCTTATGTGCATGAAGTAACAGTGTACAGAACAGTCATATGTACATACCAGGGGTTAACTCTAATCTCACCCTTACCTCTCTTCAAACGACACCTCAAGCTGTACTTCCCAAACCACTGGCTTTGTTCTTCTTGGAGTACAGGCTAGCGTCCCTCTCACTACCCTCTCTTTACCTTTAACCCCTCATTGTGCATAGAAACTAGCTTCTACCTTGTTTCTTTCACCTTGATGTCCTTCTATGCTCTGACCTACTTCTCCCATCCCCCCACATCCTCTTGACTGTCTTCCTTCTTTTCCTCACTTCCCTTCTTGACTCCTGCCTCTTCCATATCATTGTATCTTTCATACTCCTTCTACTTCTCTACCCTTCTGAGCCCTAACTATTATGTATCTGGCTTTTGCCTTATTGCATAACCGTTATGCTTTAGGTAGGATTGCTTTTAAACCAACGGTATATTGTGTATGACTCTAAACTGTTTGAGTTCCTTACATGTATGTTGATTTAGTTAACAGGCTGGTGTACAATTCTATCATGTTGGCTGTCTGTATTAACAACTTGTCTGTCTGCCTTTATTACGTTATGTGTGGAGCTTTTCTCCACAGGCCTCTACTGAAAATGGACATATATCCAGCTAGACTATCTGGGTCAACAAATGTAAAAGTAATAACAATAAATGAATATGGCATCTTACCTGCACGCTCAGTGTGTTGCTGCTGTGTGGATCCAACCTCCATCATGATGCATGGGTGTTGCTGTTGTTGTTCTGGGGCTGGATCCACAACACCTAGCAGTAGCCCCTCCTGTCTGGTGAGGGGGGGATGTGTGGCCACCCCCCACCTGTGGCAACCTGTTGCCTGCGGATATCTGCAGCACGCTGGCGGACATTTCTTATCAAATCACTGCAGTGATGTCTCACCTGCTCATATGTCCTATCATGCATGCCAGCATCATTTATCCTGCTAACGAGGTTTTGCCACAGTGCAGACCTCTCCTGCTGATTCTGGGTGGTGCGTGAGAACAGGATGGCATAGTCACGCACCAGGCTCTGGTGAATCACATCATCCTCTGCAGAAGAATATGATGGGTTCCTTTTTGGAGCCATGTCAAGCTGGAAAGGTACACAAACAGGTTATCAGCATAGTATCTCAACAATACATGGTACACATGCTATACAGGGAGTATTAACTTCTACTTATTACTGCTTGGTTAAAACTTGATTACAGTGTAGCTATCATTCTATGTCATTTGTACTAAGCACTTGGCCTTCAGACCAGTTGTTTTACATTAGGGAGGTTGGTGGCAAATACTGTGGTGGCAGGACACATATCTTTCATCCATTGAAGTTGGGAACTGCTGATTGAGGGCCCAGTGTACAAGTGTATTAGTTCTGGTATGGGCAGTTGGCCTTCAGGCCAGTTATTTAACATTAACAAGGTTTGTGGTCTGCACTCGTGTGTGACAATAGGCTGTACTCTGCCATTCATAGCTGGGGATATCTGGTTTCAGGTTTATAGTGCCTGCATATCTGAGCTGTATCTTACTGACATTGCTACACCTTGTTTGCTGTAGCAACCACTACATCCAGGCCTCCTGGATCTACCTTTGTTTATATGCTTGTTATTTGTTAGCTTATTATTTCACTGGTATGCTACTTCCACATAGTACACAGCTTGTCAACACGTATGTGACTCACTACTGATATCTGCATTGCTTACTGTATGTATTTCCATGTTACACATGACAGCAAGTGACTGCTTCTCATTGTTGCATTTACTTAATTGTTACACATTGCACTTAGGTTACCTGGCACTTGCTCACTGACGCTTTTATATCAGTCAGCAGTTGTAGGTAATGTCAGTGCACCCTCACTCCCCACTGGACCTTGTTTTCAATCATTAATTATTACAGAATTCAGAATAGTATTCTAGCATGTCCAGAGGTCAGTTGTCAGTTCCCTCCCCAGTCCAGCTGGTGAGTGTGGTACTCCAGAGACAATGTTGGAACAGATGCATGTACACAGACAACCCCCTCCTCCTAACAACAAATTCAATCTCATGTGAGTGATGCAACCATATACCAAACTGGAGGCTAGGCTCTGTCTACTCAATACCGCCATAACCAGTCAGGTGGCCAAGGAGACCACACACTACACTTCCAGTCTCACATAGACCTACCACAACAGCGGACCTAACACATGATCACACATGAACATACTTGTAGGCTCGGACCACAGCTATGCCTATGCAGCAGAGACCTCCTAAGCAGACATCCATGCAACCACTACCACGGAAACGAACATGTGCAACACATATCACACAAAGCCAATGTGCTGAACACTCACAGCCATTAACAGTAAACAACACACCTCATACACCTGTACTAGGTGCCCCTATCATCAGGCACACTAACATCACGTTCACCAGGCTTAACGAGGTGAGGGTCACGGTGTGCAGCCTGTCGGCCACTATGACCTGCCACATAACACAAACACTCAGGTAACCCCAAGGCAAGTACAGGTCTGACTCAGTCAATGTCCATGCTGGTGTGAATGGCCTGACACATTCCTCCCTGGACTACATGACATGAGACAGTACAGAGCTCTCTGAGCAAGTAGCCCAAGACAGTTTGACCCTGACCTTGAGTAGCATCCTACCCTCACCTAGAACCATGCCACAATATCAAGGCACGATGATCCCTTCCAACAATTGACTGACATACTGGTGTCATTCACAGGTGAGCCAATGCCTGCCATCTTGGGGTGGTATGCTTTGCTAGGGACAGCTTGCACCTGTTGCCCCTGTCCTATTGGAATTTGGCGGAGCCTCTTGCTACACCCATAGTGCCTGTATTAGGCAAGGCTCATAAGGCAAACCCACATCCATTTGTATCACAAAGGATGAGGAAGTAAGAGTGATGCTACTCAACACCAGAAGTCTAGACCTAAGGATGCACGCACTCAAAACCCTACTTGACATTCTGGACATCGATATCTATGCATTACCATGTACCTGTTTCAGGTTTCACAGGAGCACACCAGTACTACCAGGTTATAGCTGTTACCATTCTTGTCAGCCCCAACACTTGAACAAAGGAGGGGGAGTATCAGTATTCAATGTAGATTCCCACGCCTCCACATTGGTGGCACAGTACAACATAGGTGTTAGGCCATTGAGTACAGAAGACGTAGTTGGGGACCTGGGGAAGAAACACGGTAGCGGTCTGTCATTTGTCAACCACATGGCCAATGTGGATTGAGAGACATGTTATATAGCCCAGCTAATCATGAGGGATTCACATGTATGGCAGTGGAGGTCATTGTGCCTCTTTACTCATCCATCATCAAGCCTATAATTGCGTACAATGCACCTTTTGGGATGTACCTAACCAGACACCCACAGCAACTGGTACAGGACAACAGTACCTCATCAAGGGGATGCAATGGCTCACACAGATGTCATATGCTGCCCAGGTAAAGTAAATCCAGCTGGACTCAGTGGCTTATTGCCTGTTCAGAGGCAATCTGTGCGTGCCATATACAGCGATGTCCTACCCAGCAGTAATGAACATGCTGCACCTCAGGCAATCAGAGTCCCATACAGCCACATGCTCAGGAGAGCTGGACCTCAGCACTGACATACATGGACATGCTGGAAGGGCATATTCCTAACCGAGAGGCTCCCTTCACTCTTTAATGAGCTCACACTACAGGTTAGGCAGAGTCCCTCATTGACTCTCTTCCATAGGAATCTGGATGACTGGATGTAGATCATAGTTGTACCCCAGGTATCACTTCTATGTCACTGTTAGACGGAGGCACAGTATACTAACATCGGACAAGGGCATAGCAGCATAACTTGTAATTGGGTGGCGAAAGACAAACACATTCTACTAGGCTTACCAATGCCCTAGGGCAAATAGTCTAGTATGAACCTATGAACATGTGTGTACTGCTATAGTACTTCTGCCATATGTTGCATGTGTGTGTGTTGTGGGGGATGCACAGGTAATGGCCGGATACTACTGCACAGGCGACACATCTGACACATTCTGGGTGTTCATCCCTACATACTGGATGTGTGTTGCCATCCAACCCAACCCTGTGATGTGCACACATTACTCAGCCTGGATTTACAAATCCGAACAACACCACAAGCACAGTACACTACCTTGCTATGTATGCATTTAATTACACAGTTATTCAGTAGTTATGACAGTGATGCTATCCATGCAGCCCATTGGGCCAGTGGAAGCCACAACACACACCGCCAGCACCTTTGCATATGCTTACCACAGACATCCCACATACTGCATGTACTGTGCACACACATATCTAACCCAGAACAACTGCACACCACTTATTAATCCTGTCCAGTGGAGTACAGATGCAGGCATATTGTATAACAATAGTAGGAGGCTACTGCAGCCCAGGGCAGATTCACATGACAGCAAGGCATCTGTGGTCAGCAGTGTTAAGATGCTTCACATTCACCAAATGCACAGATATTGGCTACATTGTTGCAGACAGTTTAGGTGCAGGTACCCCCCCCCCCATTCTCCTACACATGTGGTATTAGTTATCCCAGATGACTGTCACCTCCCTATCCTCTCACATGTCCAGGTGAGAGCCACCTTCATCATTGCGGAACACATAGCATCACTGTTACGAAATGGTATCTCTGGATGTGTGCTACATTCACCCCTGGAGGACATAGCACCACATGACAGACTGATATTAATCCCTGGCCATACTACAGGATATGTACCTGAACAGTGCCATACATACACAGTGGTCCCACACCAATGAGGAGGAACCTCTACTGACCCTGGGAACTACTGCATCATATGCACAACTGGCCTTGTGTTCTAAGCTATGGAAGTGTTAAGTATGGGCAACATGTACAGCAATATTACATATGTTTATATTTCAGGACTATGTACACACAACCTATCTCATGGACATACCTATAGATAGTGAACTATGATACATTTGGAGGTGTCACAGTATACACAGGATTAACCTGCTACTTTGCATTACCTGTGTTTGTGGCAGCTGTTGCTGTGCCAGTGGTGCTTGTTGCTGCTTGCTCCTTGCTGCTTGCTGCTTGCTGCTTTCTGTTTGCTGCTTGCTGCTGCTTGCTGCTGCTTTTGCTGCTGGCTGTCGTTATATTTGTTTGTTTCTCTCTCTTTCTCTGTAGGTTTTGTGCAATGAATGTATTGCATGAGTGTAGTGTGGGTACTCAATGCTTTTGTAGGTATCTGCATAGGTCCATGTGATGGCCTCTGCACCAATTGTAAGACAGCATTTGCTAATTACATGCAGCCAGGTGTGTACTGATTGCATGTCTCACTGTGATTTCAGGACACTGCTATAAAAGGGTATGTGAGATAGGCGTTGCCCTTTCAGATTGTAGGGCGTGGACCATGCTGGTATGCTGTTGACAGTGTTCTGTGAGTGTGAAGGTTAGTACATCTCCCATGATTCATGCTGTGTTGTAGATTCAGGTTGCTGCATTTCTCTTGCCTGTTCCCTGTAGTGAGTGTGTCTGCATACTGACACTTACAACTATATGTCATATGTATTGCTATATAAATATATATATATCTGTGTACATATACATACTTTCATATATGTACATTAGCTGACATTATTGGGTACAAGCTAACATTTAGCAGGGCTGTTTCTATTAACACTACACTAATATGGGAATCCAGTAATTGGGACTATAAATGTCTGCCTGACATGCTTTGGGTTGTAGACATACTATATTGCCTTTATCTTCATTCCTACTATTACATGTTCCACTTATTTAGCACTATATTCCTGTATGAGAGTCATGGCTTAGTGGTAGGTCATACAGACTAGTGTTACAATGGTCTTGTGGTAGGGCCTACTAGTATGCTTATATTCTGCTTTTGACTTGAGTATAGGGCCTATCAATCAAAGTGCTGGAGGCACCTTTAAGCAGTTAAAGGGGTTAGTAGGTCTCACAGGAGCCAGGCTGTGTTGCAGATTCTGGTTGCTGCATTTATGTTCACTGTTTCCTGTAGTGAGTGTGTATGGATACTGACACCTACAACTATCTTTCATATGTATTAATATATATTTATATATATGTATGTGTAGCTATACATACCTTCATATATGTACATTACCTTACTTTATTATGTACAAGCTAACAAGTAGCAGGGCTGTTTCTGTTAACACTGAACTAGTATGGGAATCCAGTAATTTGGCCATTGAAACTCTACCTGACATGCTTTGGATAGTACACCTCCTATATTGTCTTTATACTGATTCCTACTATTACATGTTATATTTATTTTAGCACTGTGCTCTTGTAAGGCTGGCATGGCTTAGTGGTGGGTCATACAGATTAATGCTGCCAAGGTCCTGGGTTTGAGACTGACAGTGGGAATTTATTTTTATTTGCAAGCTTTCAAACTGAGTACAGGGCCTGTCAATCAAAGTGCTGAGGCTATCTTTAAGCAGTTAGAAGGGTAAGTAGGTCACACAGGGGTCAGGCTGTGTTGCAGATTCAGGTTGCTGCATTTATGTTCACTGTTTCCTGTAGTGAGTGTGTATGGATACTGACACCTACAACTATATTTCATATGTATTTAGATATATTTATATATCTGTATGTGTAGATATACGTACCTTCATATATGTACATTACCTTACTTTATTATGTACAAGCTAACAAGTAGCAGGGCTGTTTCTGTTAACACTGACCTAGTATGGGAATCCAGTAATTTGGCCATTAAAACTCTGCCTGACATGCTTTAGATAGTACATCTCCTATATTGCTTTTATACTGATTTTTACTATTACATGTTATATTTATTTTAGCACTGTGTTCTTGTAAGGCAAGCATGGCTTAGTGGTAAATCATACAGACTAATGTTACCAAGGTCCTGGATTCGAGACTGACAGTGGGAATTTATTTTTCTTTGCAAACTTTCAAACTGAGTACAGGACCTGTCAATCAAAGTGCCATAAAGGCACTTTTAAGCACTAAACCAGGTCTGCTTTCGTTTGAGCTCACATCTTGCACTGGCGGTGAGCTCCGCTAACACGCACACCGCTAATTTCTTTGAAAGAAAGAAAAGGGGTGACAGGAAAGTGGTCAAAAGGGGTCACAAAGAGGGTAAGACAGTAGGGAAACAAGCGTGAGATTTGCAGGAGGGATGTAGGTAAGGCCCATAGATGCCCATGTCTTTGGCAGCAACAGCTGTGCATTTCCATGTATTTTGGTGAGACATTGGAAACCTTTCACCCCTGAGAGAGGTGTCAGGACAACATTAATATTTGTTGTAGAGCCAATTGTAATTAACTGTTTCAATGTCAAGCAGACATGTGTGCGACATGGACAGCTATGTATGGGGCATAATTTTTTTGTGGGTACAGAGTGCCCTTTTTTTACAGGTGAGAGTGGTATGTCAGGTGAGGGAAGTCGGTATAGCTGGGGAGGTAGGTTGGGTAGGTTAACAGACAAGACGCATACAGGGGCGGTGTATGACACACATGGGGGGGTTACACAATTGACGGGGACGGAGGTTGGGATATCCGAGATGCATGAGCCCACAGATGGCAACAGTGGAACTGATATCCCCACCCATAGGCAGTTGTCACTGTTCCTTCACAGCCCAGGACGGGGCTGTGCTGGGGCTGTGTGGGCGGCAACGGCCGGGGCCGTTAGCTGTGCCACACGAGCCTCGAGCTGGCATAGGGGCCCAAGAACAGAGTCTTGGATCTCCCTCCGCACCACAGACTGGACACCTTGGAGGGTGAGTGGACGAACCCCTCCGGCCACACTTGCAGAGGGGGGACGGGCCCCATCCCCTGCAGCGCTCCCACCCGAAGGTGGCACAGGGCCACGGAGGGTCCGCCTGGGCACTAGTGCCAGGTGCAGTCGCCAGCTGAGGTGGGAGAGGTGGGTCCGCTGGGACCTGCCTTCCCAAGCGTTCTAGGTTTGTGAGTAGTTATGTTAGTTTGGGTTAGTGTCATTTTATTCCATTCAGATTAGTTGTAACAGCATGCATTGGTATTCCTATCAAACAAACACCCAGATATCAACATCATTGAACATGGGGCATATCAATATCACATGCATTATTTGAACAGAAATACACAGTCAAACAACATGCAGGGTTGATTAATGGCAACAGGCCATCAAATTTGCAGGTATGAACAGGGCACATGCACAAACAGGCATGCATATATTTTGGAAACGGACAAATGTCCATGATTAATGAAATGTTCACATACCATTATTTAGTGGGTGTTGTTATATGGAATTATAGGGTTGGGTGGAGATAGACAGAGATGACACATTCATATGTTACACTGATTTACATTTGTAATAGGTACACAATTAAGTTGAGGCTGATGTTTCAAATTATCTTTATTTGACTGTCATGCTACACCTGTTACGAATACATCACTATCCTACTTATGTTTAATCTGATCAGATACATCATCCTGCTACACTTTGATGACAGGACAGGGGACAACTATGGCTGTTTAGTCTGTCAGATAATCATTCATTCTATCTGCAAATTGTATACTGTGATCACCATACAGACTTTGGCCTACACATTCCAGATTCTGACACACTGAAATCAGTTTGGGATATTAAGATGTACTTCCCACATGCATTTAGTTCTGTAGAAACACACTGGGGCTACTATATTCAGGGGCTATTACTACTTTATTTATTCATACATGACCCTTTCTGTCACTCTCACACATCCTGCAACTTCACAGTTCAGGTTGGTACTTCTAGGCTTTGTTCACATGTTAGACTGGTGGTGATTCAAACACTTTCCAACAGCCTCACTTCTGCCATGATTCAGCATTTCAACAGGGGATATATCTCACATATGACTACCTCATATTCTAAAGCTGTACTCTTGGGACTACTGCAGGTTACACTATATTTAATTCATGGTGGGACATCTGTATTACAGCACTGTTTAATTCTATCAATTATATTTCCAGTTACACTTGCATACTGATGAACTTGTTGCAGCCATACCTGCAGACTTACAATTCCTGCTTGCACATTATATTACTTTTAATCAAAACACTGCAGTGTTCTGATACATGCTACAGTACAATATTTATTTACAAGTAATGGGTGGGGTTACTAACCTGCATGGTGGCGCAGCCGCACCAGCCTGACCATACATCTCACGATTCAGAGCGGACACCTGCAGCTGTAATCTGAAAGAAGTAATATTGGACTACACATCTCCATGGTATCGGCCAGTTGAAATCCTTACATACATAAGCAAAATGTAACTTACTCAGTAGTGGGGCGTTGGGCATATCCTGGGCCTCCTGGATCCGTTCGGTCAACTGGTCTTCCTTGCGTCGCTTCAGGTCCGCATGGTGGTGACGGACCTGCTCACCAGTGCGTGGAATGCCAGTAGCACTGGTCAGATCACGAGCCAACTGGTCCCATGCCTCTGCCCTATACGCTCCCCATGAGACCTGGCCCTGCATGAGTTGGGCCTCGTGATGATGGACAAGGAGCCAGACCATGTATCTGGACTCCTCAACGCCCCAACGCTGTGCTCGAAAGCAACGTCCCTCACCTACTCCACTCATTCTGACTGCAGGTCTGTTCTACAATCGTTTCTGCTGTGTATACCCACCTATGGGGCTTATATATGCCGCTTTTCCCGCACATTTCTCTGATTGGCCATTTTGGAATTGTATCTACTTCACTGAAAATGCTTTATCGTGCTCCATTCTGGATTTTATCCCATATATATGCTATTTCTGCATTTCTAGGTATTGCTGTCATGGCTTAGTGGTTTAGTACCCTGACTCTAATGCATGGTATCCTGGGTTCGAATCTGACAACTGATTTCTGATTTTTTTGATTTTCCTGACATATATGAGTTGAGACCTGTCAATCAAACATGCCAAAAGCACTTTTAAGCACTTAAAAGCAGGTCTGCGCTCATTTGCGCGGAGGTAACGCATGCGCACTGGCAGTTAGCTTGTGGGAGCGGCATAAGCGGTGTGCGCTAGGGTAACCCTTAATTGGCTAGTGACACACATGTTCAGCTTAGCACAGCTAGTTGCAAACAGTTTCAGCCTGTCAAACCGGTGCTTAGCAACGGGCAGTTGCAGCTTTTAAACACTACTCAGCTACGGACAGTCTGTCTCACAGCAGCTTAGCTAAGAGTACATTTCTGACTATTTTTATTCTTGTGTTACTTCAAAGTATATGCTCCATTTCATTGCATTTTACAAAAGGGAATACTTTTACATTTGTACAATACTGTCAGGGGGCGTTTTAGTGCTTATTTACAAAAAAAAAAGGTTGTTGTGGGGGCTCGAACCCTGCCTGCCTACTCTTAGGCCAGCAACTCTACCGCTAAGCTATTACTTCTTGGCTTACTTTGCATATTTAGTTTTTATATCCTTTTCCACTGACTGCTAACTGCAATTGCGCTTAGTAGCACACGGCACACAGTAGCAAACATTTCTGAGGTTTAAAAAAAAAAAAGGTTTTAATTTAATTTTTTAACATCTCTTCAGTTTATACACAGATGAGGAGTCGGGGCATGCGTTGTGTAGTGTGTTTATTCACATTTCCATGGCCTCTCTCGTGGCTGTTTACTTTCAGCCATTCTAGTCTTCCGGGGGCGTGTCCGCTTGCAGGGCTTAGCCTACAGACACGCCCCCTACTCTCTTACACGGACCGTGTAAGAGTTACTAGTGTGATTCAGCATGCCTCATGCACCTCATGCATATGCATGACATGCTGACATCACACCGTTTAACTGCAGCCTCCGTGTAAGAGTTATAACTCTTACACGGAGGCTTCCTGAATCTGGCCCATAGTATTTGATTCTAGCCTAAATTTGCTAAATAACTCTGTATAACTCTACCTTTTAATGTTAATTTTGTAACAAATTTTATTTTATTTTAATTATACTTTATTGTATTTCCTTGTCATTGTTGCTGCTCGGAGCTTTTCTCCCCGGGCCTCTACTGAAAATGGACATGTATCCAGTTAGACTAGCCTGGTCAACAAATGTAAAATAAAATAAATAAATAAAATAAATATGAGGGTTGCCAATGTCACTAAAGAAATATTGCTGGAATCTGAGTGCAGAAGAGCCACCTACTACATTTCTGTCTCTTAATCCTGCAGTTGTATCAGTTGCATATGGGCCATGGTGTCTTGCCTTTTCATTAAACAAACTTCCTGTATGCTTGTCATAATGGTGTCTTAGCCTGTCCTCAACACCATGGAAACTTATCAGTGTATGATGCACAATGTGCTGACTGTATTTCACCATGTTGATCTTACGTGGGAGATGCACTTGCATGGTGTTTTGTGGATGTAGCAACACAATATGATTGTGTTGCTTCAGACAGTCTCTTCAGTATATGGTAGTGTTATTCAGTGGATTCTATTACAGACTATACCAGTGATGCTCCCTGTGAATACTTTGTGCCTGTGGCCTGCTTTTGGACATTATTGTTTTCTGCATGATGCACAGATGGATCTTTAAGTTCTGAAAAATCTGAGTAACTAGAATTAAATTTCTCTCCCGGACATAGTTTGCATGTTACCCATTCAAGTAAGTGTTTTATTTTACTCGTGTAGTTGTCATGTTCAGTTAGTTTATAGTGCCAGGTTTAATGTTTGCAATCCAATAGGTTCTTTATTAACGTTGGCACACAAATTTGATTTGTACTTCTTGCTTGTTTTCTTATTGCATCTTTGCAATTTTGTGTGTGTATGTGTGTGTGCATGTGTGTGCGTGTGCGTGTGTGTGTGTGTGCGTGTATGTGTGTGTGTTTATTGGCTTACAACTTTACAAAATATACCTGTGGACTTACTACAGGATTCAGAATAAAGTACTGCAATGCAAAAGGTGAAATTGCATAATAAGCAGCAGTGCAAAGGGTGGGGGGATTCAGAGTCACGCATATCACAATCCCACTAGGGCATGAAATGTCACAGCCTGCATTGCATGCAAATGAACATATAATGACAATATTATAATGAGGGTAATGGGCAATGCAAATGAGGGTAAACAATATGAAGGAGTGATTCAGAAATGTGTACATACTGTGCAATGATCTGCATCTGCCAATGCAGCTGTGTGACAAAAACATCCTGCTGAACAGAGACACAAAATACATTGTGATGTTGTTGTAGCAACTAGATTGGCATAAATGTACTTTTTCAAGGTCATCCTCTCAGTCAGTAGCCACAAAAATACATGCCATTGTTCTGCACATCATAGAAGGATCCCAGCACATTTACCATTTCATTACCTCCATGACAAAAATAGTGGACTGCTATTGTAAGACAGAGGAACCTTGCAGGAGCTAGTACTAATATGTCACTCTCACATGCAGACTGATAGGATGCATGAAATACCATCTTTTGTGTAGCATCGAGAAGCCTGGCTACAAAGGTCTTCCTGTGACTAACTGTGGACATGGTGGGTATATCCTTGGTATCTGTCCCATTGATACTACATTTCTCAATGCCATACTACAGCCCACTGAGAAGCGTATGTAGTTCTCATGTACCACAGATTAGAAAAAAAACATGCCACAGTTTATAAAATAACTCAGTTACCTAATGTAGTGGGTGCCATTGGCTGTACCCACACTGCCATCAAAGACCCACCTGATACACAGAGACAACAGTATATCAACTGAAGGAGATTTCACTCCATCAACTGTTAGGTCATCTGCAATGCACAGGGTATAATATTCAATTCATCAGAGTGCCACCCAGGCAATGCCCATGATTCCCATGTCTGGTATACATGTGACTTATATCAGCGTTTTGCATGGGTTGACTTCACTTAGGGACTTGGAGCCATGGTCATGACACAGATAAGAAATCCTCAGATCATGGCAGAGAATCCATACATCACTGCACTACTGAAGACTAAAAAATGTTGTTGAACACATCAGGAAATAACAAAGGCCCACTTAAGCTCTTTAGATGACTCCAATGCTGCCCTGCAGTATGCACCTGAAACATGCATTAAAATATTTACCATATGTGCAGTGTTACACAACATGGTGGCACACAAACAAATACAGAAACGCACTGCAGTTAGGGGGTAGCTTGTGCTGAAGTCATCAGTGTAGGAAGTGCCTGGTAAGGAGTTTATGGTGAACCCAGCAGTAGCGAATATCCTTGTGAGGAGGAGGGAGGTGCACTCATCATTGGCAGTAGGCATGGGGGATGTAGAGCTAAACAAAAGAGTAATAGTCAAATAAGATGTGGGTAATGAGGCCTAGGTACATTTCGTTATGTTATTCACACCACCCTGCCATTGCATGCATTTATGTCCAATGATATGATGGCACTATGAACTGTTACACTGCATTGGTGCCCATTGATGCCATGCTATATGATGGGAGAAACCTTCATTGACATGAATATGGTACTATATTCCTCTAGACTGTGACTTGTGAAGTAGTCATAGCTTCAGATGGCACTGTGTGGAAGGGCTCCTGTGTGGTGCTCTAAGGACCACATGCTAAGGACCCCTCATGAGGGTCCTAGTATAAGATGGATGCATGGCACTGCCTTACCAGGAAATGACTGCTGCAACAGATATCACCTACTCAGCTAAGCAGAACAAGCACCACTACAGTGACCTAAAAAAGTGCCACCTTGACCTTCTTCGCCAATGGGAAGAAAAGAATAAGGGAAAAAGCTCTGAAGTGCTAGGAGGCAAATTGATTCTTCAGTGCATTACCAGCATTCATTAATGCTGGTATTCCATTTGTGGTCTGAACTAAAGCATTACTTTACCACTCCATGTGTAACACAAAAAAACTATTCTTTAATTTTAAATTGCAACAAACTACATTTTTAATTAAAGAAGCACTTTTTTCTGCATTTGTGGCCTGAACTGAAGCTTTGCAACACTATGTAAGTGGCATAAACTATAGCAAACTACTTTTATTTTATAAAGTTTAATGTGTATGTATGTATGTGTCTGTGCATGCATGTCTGAATGTGTTTGCATGTACATGTGTACTGGAGGAGCTGTCATACCTCTCAGAGCCATCACTGACTTTACATTTAAGACTAGCAAAGCAAACCCCGGTGTGGGATCCAAACCTACAGTCTTCTGATCAAAAGATGAATGTACTACCTGCTGCACCACTGATATAACTGGCATGGGTAGATGCTGTGCTTAATTATTCTGAAGGAGAAAGTTAAAGCAAATTTTAACTTACAGCAGCAAATAGCTACAATGATCACAGTAACCACAGCCACACTGTGAGATTATGATAACTATATACAAATGTCAAGAGAGTCTTGTACAGTAACCAAAGTCACACTGTGAGATTATGCTAACTATATACAAATGTCAAGAGAGTCTTGTACAGTAAAGGAAATATTAAAGACTCATATTTAAAAAAATAACTGGTTTTGGTGTTCTTACTGGCCAAATGAGTTCTGGCTTATAGACCTACCATTATTATGAATATTGATTAAATTCATAAAATACACTTAGGCAGTTACCCCTGGTTAAATGGCTGTCTCCTAAGCAAATTCATAGACAATCTTGGGTAGTTAGAAAGCTACAGGATTCCCTGTAACTTGGCCATGCCTCTAGGCTGGGCACTTAGTGTGTCATGATTAGTAAAGATGAGAATGCTAGGCTAAGGAACTGCCTCCAGAATATACTTGTTACTTACCACCCAAAAGGAAGTTGTGTATGTGGCTGCAGCCATTGTAGAGCTGCTCTTAATAGGTTATCCTAAAGTTCGGTTATACCATGAATTAGTCAGCTAGTAAGTTTCCAGAAAAGCTTTCTTTTTCCCACTTATAAAGGAGACATTTTTTTTTTATTTCTCCAAATGATAGTTCACATTCGTATGTACATTCATTATGCAAAGTAAATATTCTAATTAGCTACCTTACTTCAGGAAGAACACAAGTAGTTTAATTGCTGAGTTCAAGGAGATAGTAGAAACGTGAGGTGGCATGCTTATTCATTTTGTAAATCCAAGATGCTTTTTCCAGAAGTGACACCAAGTAAAGCTTTATCCAAAATATAAACTTTAGGTCTGCTAAGTCAGTCGGCTCAAAGGGATCTAATGTCAACTTTTCTAACAGAAAGTTCAGGTTCCATAAACAACAAGATGGCTGAAATGTAGCACCATCCCTGATAAATCTTTTTGCCATGAAATACAAAATTAAAATAAGGTAATCCGGCATACCTCTCAACCTCTTAGAACAAGAAATCTGGACAAAGTCATAAGTAAAAGTGGGACAAAGGCTCAAAAATAGGGACAATTTTTAAATATTGCTCTTACAAACTTAGAAAGTTGATAGAGTAAAAGGTTTTGCTTTAGTATGAATTTTCTGAATGGTATGAAGTCTGAAACTCAAATGCTTGTCATGATTTTCTAACTTCAGTCATTAATGATGTGCCACTAATTTGCCAGAAAACTACAATTTTATGAAAAAGGGACCAAAAATATGAGGCAAAAATCTGGACATTCTGCAAAAATCTGTACAGTTGAGAGGGAGTAATGGTGACAGTGGTAAATAAGAGTTATATCTAATAAATGAAGTACTACAAAATAGTATGCGGAGTACTACAAAAGAGTATGCGGATCTTAAATCATGTAAATGATGCTGTTACCCTAAAATCCTTAACACAGAGCAAGTCAATATGTCAGTATAAGGAAGTGTTACTTGTTTAGGCAAACATGTTTTCTGATAAAAGGAGGTAGTAGGCAACTTGGCTTCACATAAATCATTCCACACATACTTCCCAGTATAACTGTTTAGCAGTTAGTTTCCTTTGTTAACTAATACACAACACATTTCTTCTGCAGTAACAAACTGTCTGCAGTGGATAAGTTCCAAGTTGAGTGAGCAAGTTGAAGTGGGTGCAAAGCAGATTACACAGATGTAGTACCAAGTGTTTATCTTACTGTGGCAGCCATTACCTCACACTATGTATCAGCGACAGTCTTAAAATGGTAAGCTGCTTATCTCAGCAAAAAGGTAGGAAAGTGGGTGCCTTATATCGCAAGAACAAACTACGCAACCTGATATAAAATTAAACTTAAATGTATTTAAATTTATGGAAGTAGAACATAATCTACATTAACTTCAATGAATGCATTAAAGGGTTGCTATTAATTTGGTATTACTAGAAGGAAGACGGTATCAGCACATGGCAGAACTTACTTAATGTGAGTGTATATGTGTGTGTGTGTGTGTGTGTGTGTGTGTGTGTGTGTGTGTGTGTGTGTGTGTGTCTGAGTGCATGCTTGTGTGCATGTGCGTGTGTGTATATGAGTGTATGTTTAAGTGTGTATGTGTTTGCGTATGTGTGTGCGGGTCCCACTGATGTGTAAGACACACCTGACCAATCTAGTAATGATCATTAGAGATCTCTAGATCTGATCCCTGCTTGAGAGATTACCTCTACATTTCCAACTCCATTATTTCCTGCCAGCTCCATTTATCAACAGAAGTAACTGGCCTATTAATTTACTCAATGCCTCGGTATTATAAATCTTTACTCATGCAACCAATTGTATTCTACACTACCCTTTCTGAGAGTGTAATGGCATTTAATCTGAAACATAATCCTCCCTCTGATAATTTTGCTTTGCATAGCCTTTGTATGCTTGGAGCCAAGTTGTCTGAAGTTTTGATTTCAGTCATTTGTATTACATTAAAATATAATTTATATTTATTAATATTTCTGTTTTATTAAATATTCTTTGTATTTATTAAAAAGTAAGCAAAGTTATTTAAAAGTTATGTGTTAATACTGGTTTGCTAGAGCTGAAAACATTTTCAGCAGAAATGATGTTTTTAGCTCCACAGAAAACTTTCAGTTTGTTATTCTGTTTGTGAAACATTATGTACTATCTGCTAATATCTCAATAATTTATTAATTTTAGCCCTGATTTTTCTTTGTTGTAAGGGTAGAGGGACCATTATGCTGAGCAATGTGTACATAAGTGTACGTCTGCTTTATGAAATGTTATTATGTTACTGCTTTTGGATTTCAGTAAAAGTTGTTAAAATGACCCTCACAAGGGAAAAAGCTGAATGTTTGCCTTACACTAACATTTATACTTGCTTCCCTTTGTAGTTCAGTGAATGCCTTTAGAAAAAGAAATATAATTAGTTCAGAGTAAAAATGCATTCTGTCATTTTTTTATCAGTTATTTGTTGGATATGATAGAAATTCCTAATGTACTTCTTCCCCTGATGGAAGTTTACATGACAAATTAGGTAAACAAAGGTTGAAAAGCCATAACCTGAATGAGACTTCCAGATTTTCAAAGGCACTATACAATCTAATTAATAGCAATAAAAAAGGAAGCAAAGTTGTTGCAAAATAAACTATTACATTTATTAAGTATAATCATAAAAGATGTATTAAAACACTGTGCATATGTCTGGGAAGAGAGGAACACTTGCTGGTGAAACAGTGCTGATATTTTAAATTCTTAATTTAAAATGTTCTTTTCCCACTTACCTACATTTCTCCATTTCCACATACCTCATTTATTGTTAGTTGTTTCACTGGATGCATCAGTTTTACAAAATACAGATTTGAAATAAGTCTTTATGAGGTGAACAAAAGTTTAAATTTTGTGTATAGCTCCAGCCCTTCTTTTTACTTTATACTTCTTGTTTATTCATATTTGTAACAGTAGTTTTTGCTAGCCATTTTTGTTATAGCTTTTCAAACCCCTGTTGTAACTCACATAAGGAAACCAGCTATAGCTTGTTTCATCTTCCTGTGTCACTAATCTTCCAATAAACTAAATATACAACCCACTGTGTTTATGTATTAGTCACACTTGGCATGTCTTGGTTTTCATTTTATGCATCTCTTTCAGTCACCAATAATTTGGATTATTTCTCTCTCCTCTGTATTTCTGCTCCACAAAGGATATGCATGAAGTTATCTTTAGTTACATATAGTTTCTTGTTATCACCCAAGAAAGCTCTTTTCCTTGTTTGCAAACTAAAGGACTGGTGCACTGTGGATAACAACTTTCTGACAGACTAATATCAACATTCTCAGGCAGTGTTACAGCTAGTTTTTGATACTTTAAGTCAGTGAAATGCTAGTAAGTAAAGCAGAATACATTTTTTCTCTAAAACATAACATACAAGATATTTTGGAAGAATACATACACTTCTTTGATGGCAGACAGTGTGTGTGTGTGTGTGTGTGTGTGTGTGTGTGTGTGTGTGTGTGTGTGTGTGTGTGTGTGTGTGTGTGTGTGTGTGTGTGTGCGCGTGTCTGCGTGTGTGCATGTGTGTGTGCGTGTGTGTGTGTCCATGCGGGCACGCGTGTGTTCATATCATAGGTATTGTGGAAGATAATTACAAATGAGCTAATGTCAAATAAGTCTAATGAGAGCTACAGATTTTTTTTTTTATTTTATTTTCGACCCGCCATAATGTTTCATATTATACTGCATAAACCCATTGACTATGTCAACACGGAAATGCATCCATTCAGATAAGAATATTTCATTCTAAAATGTAACATTTGTTCATCCAGATACTGCTTTTGCTAGTTGCTTGAGATATATGTTTAAACTCATAGGCCAAAAATAAAAAAGCATTACACATAATACAGAAATCTAAGTTGGAAAAGTGAAAGTATTTGCAATATACTGTAATGCATTGTATTACATCTACCCCATGCAGAATGAGACTGTTTGCCGGTCTAGTCTGCCTGTTTTATGCATTTAACATTCTGCTACTGCTACATCCTTCTTTTGCCTCTTCCTTGTCTTTTGTCTAATGCTGTTGTAAATGTTCATATATTCTATCTCTATCCATTATTTTAATAACCTATTCCATGTGTCCACACCTCCATTCTTGAAGAAGTATTTTCACAGATCTAGTGAATACCCAGATCCTATGTTCTGCAACCAATGTTTTCTGTTTTATTTACTGTATAGGGGCCTCTTTATCTCTCACTAGCATGAGTCTACACATCCATATCAAATCCCTACCTCTTTTGTTTACAAGTTAGAACAGCACCAAGTCCTTTGATTTCTGGTCATACTCTGTAGCCTTGTCTACAGGGTGCCTTTCCCCTGGACTCCTCCAGCAGCCTAATGGTCTTGCCCATATATCTTCAGAACTGCATCCATTAATTCAGGTGCAGCCTGACCACTGTCCAGGTAAATAGTGGCATCATGTCATTAATTCCAAAGCCTGCCTTCTGCAGACAGATACCAGCATCCTGTTTGCTGCTGGCCTGGCCTTTCTCTATCCCTGGCAGTACAAGCTACTAGTGATCGGTTTTTAAACATTTGTCATCAGTGCCATTCTCCCACTCTCATTTTTACTCTATGGTTCTTGTGGCCTAGTTGCTGTGCACTGCAAATGTCAGAAATTAAACTCAGCTGCCACCTTTCTCCCCAAATGATCAACCTCTAAAACTCCTTCATTAAGCTGTTTATTAATCCTTCACTGCTGTAGTTATTTCTATGTCAGCTACAAAGAGCTGGATCTTGTTCTCATTTCCCACAGATATGTCTGAAATAAATATACCGAGTAGTATTGGCCACAGACCCATCCTCTGCACCGGTTCATCAGTCACTTCCTTTATTCCTGATAATGAACCTCTCACTGCAGCTCTCTGCATTCTACTGTCAGGGCACTGTATACTCACATTCATTGGTCTGAGTCCTATCTCAAACACCTGCATTTTCCCAAAATATTCCCATTATGAGACAAATGGTAAGATCTTATCCTAGGCAAAGAAGGGGAACTATTCAACTCATAGTAAGCTGAGCTTTTCAAGACTGATCTCATTAAAATTCAGCACTTTTACCTCACTATGGTGCAACATCAGAAGTTAATCATAATAAGCTGAGGTATGGAGGTTAAAGCCCATTCTGACACATGTCTGGGGTCAAACAGTGAAGCCGACTTAAAAGCATTGCATTTTACATGAATCATTTCACTGACTCTCATTTTGATGAGCATACCTCTCAACCTCTTAATGCAAGAAATCTGTACAGAGCCTGACAAAATGAGGGGACAAAGACCTAAAAATAGGGACATATTTTAAATATTGCTCTTAGAAACTTAGAAAGTTGCTAGAGTAAAAGGGTCTGTATTAACATACATTTCCTGAAGGATTTGAAGTCTGAAATTCAAATGTATGTCAATATTTAGTGACTTCAATCCTCAGATCATCCCAGACCCGCGGTGGTGGTGCTGCGGTAGCGTTGTCGCCTCACAGTTAGACGTTGCCCATTGGATTCTCAGTTAGAGCGTCTTCTGTGTGGCGACATGCGTGAATGGGCGTTCTTTCATTGAAGGTTGTGCATTAGGACCGGCAAGCCAGCACATAAAAATCTACTGCCAATCATTAGCGGACCGGAGTTCCGCTGTGGCGATCCCTAACCGGGAAAAGCCGAAAGACACAAAAATCCTCAGATCATCCCACTGATTTCCCAGAAAACCACAAATGTTATGAGGAACAGACCAAATATATGAAGCAAAAATCTGGACATTCTGCAAAAATCTGTTCAGTTGAGAGGTATGAATGATGGTGACAGTCACATCCAGGGGTGTAGTCGTACCATCTGCACCACTGAGCACCAAATGAATGCACCAGCTGCAATTGGTCTTACATTCAGCAGATGTACACTGTTGCCTTAGACTATAGATTATGACAAAAACCTGCCACACTCAAACTTTAAACAAATTTAAAGCAAACTTACAATCACTTGCTTCCTAGGATTTCTTCCTTCTTGTTCTTACCTCAGTGACTAGCAGCAAAATCTTACCAACTGTAACCAAGGATTGGCTAAAATTATCTTGCACTTATGCTCACATGCATACACGCAGATGCACATGGACACACAAGCACGCCAACACATGCACACATACATATGCACTCACAATGTTCTCTGCAGGGGCTAATGCTACCTGTCTAGTGCCAGCATCCTTCTCCAATGGTGCCACTATCTAAACTAATCTAGTACCACAACTAAACAATGACTGTTCAATCTTAGAATAAGTCAGCCATAAATATAATATTTTGGTAATTACAGATAAAATAGTCAGTCTTCAAAAGCTGAATGCCCACACCCCACAACTACTAACTCACCAAGTCTACTCAAATATAAGTAGCCAAAATCTTATTCAAATTGAATAATAAAATTATCTTCCTAATTTAATAAAGTGCTGTATGTTGTAATATTAAACAAACAGAAAATAGATACCTGCAGAGGTGTTCTTTGATCTCAGATTTGAAGCTGTCCCTTGTAAATGTCATTTTTCCTCTACATTTCTTTTCTCCTTCCTTCCTTCTATGCTATTCCTGAACAACCTATGCCCAAGCACTTCTATGACCACCACTTTTTATCACTGCCCAAAGTTTGATACCAATAATATACAGAGAAGTAAGACTAAGCCTTTTTATAATGGTTTGCACCTCACATTGTTTTCTGACCATGAGCCCTTCACAATCCATCATCACATTTATTCCTTATACAGTGACAGGTGATTGTGGATGTCATTTAACAGCCATCAAGAGTTTTTATATTAGGCTCTAAGCCCTCCTCTTAGTAGCTAATGTGCATATCCACAACATAATTTGTGCTTTCACCCACATGCTGTTGAAGAATGTCATCACTGGCTTGGTAAACTAAGCCCATGTTTTTGTTTCTGAATGTTTTGCCTGAAAACCATCATTCTTAAAACAGGCACTGGACCAGCTACTCCCTGAAGAATAGGCAAGTTGGCAGTTGTAACTTGCACATCTTCTCACTTGCCTGGCTCTAATAGCCCTGTCGTGTCTAATCAAACTCAGGTCATCTGGGTTATAGTCAGAAGGACAGAGCTGGGGGAAAACATTAAACTTTTGCAGGTGTGAGCAAGAGCTGAGCTAAATTCCAGCACTCATTACTAATACATACACAGTGCCCCGTACACATTCTTCTGATGTTCTGTATTGTTTACTGCCTTGATCGTTTTTTTTCAGTGAGGAAATCTGATGTGCCAGTCTTGCAATGCACAATGCATTCTACACACTGATGTATGCACATATGCACATGCATGTGTTTGTATGCTTTCTCATACACACATATTCTCAGTACATAAATGTTCATTAACACAGAGGTGCAGGCATGCATAAGTGCACACAAACACACACACACACACACACACACACACACACACACACACACACACACACACACACACAGAGTCAAAACCCATCTGTACCCTCACACCCCTGCAACTCTAAATGTACTAACTTAGAGGTCACTCAGCTTTGGGGATAAGGGATTATTTATTAAAGCAATTTCAGTGATTTTAGAGTCAGCATGCTTACTGCATGTCAAGTAACAGGACTTAAAACTATCATTTTTACAAGATGGTATACATCCCCAGTTCTGTTTAGATCCATTTACTACTCCTTCCTCCTCTACACTCCTTGCTGAACCATTCTGAAATCTAGCCCTATAGTGTATAGACATTTCTTGCCTTTTTCTCCTGTTTTTCTCTGGATCTTTATTCTTGTCATTTTCTACCTTTCCATTCTCCATTTCTGTCTGTTTCTCTCCAGTAGGGCTCCTGATGACATAGTTTCTCTCTTCTCTTCTCTTCTCTTCCCTTTTATACCTGCCTTCTACTTACCTTCCCCGCAGTCATCTGCATTGCTCCCCAAATTCTCTTTGCTTCTCCAACTTCCGTATTCCATGTCTTCTTCCTAACCTCCTGCCCCCAGTCTTTTCTAGGACCCTCCTACCCATAATTTCTAAAAACATTTTCAGCTCAATCACCTCCCTCTCCTGTCTCCTTGGCCTCTTCATGACCCACATCCAGCCCCAACAAAAGGTCTACCAGTCACACAACTAGCCTCTGTCTGGCATAACATACCCAATTTATACCCTGTCCTTCAAACCCCTCCCCCATACTGTTTGATCTGCTTGCAGATGTAATATAGTCTATTATACTTACAACCAGACAGACCTTTGTGATTCTTCTTTATGATTAAGCAATAAACATCAAGCATGTTGTGTGTTTATGAACATATTTATAACATATTTATATTCCATAAATCTCTTAAAACTTAAAACTATTGGTGAGAAAGCTAATATTTTCATTTATTCATGATTTTATTAAGCCATGCAATCACGTTTCAGTTCATTATATATTGACTACTATTATAATAGCCTGGAAGGCTGATGAAGTCTTTTAATTGAGACAAAATGGCTTACTGTTGGCATTTAATACATTTATATTTGTTGTTTCTGTGCTTCCGCGGTGGTGCAGTGGTAGCGTTGTTGCCTCACAACAAGAGGTTCTCCCGTTCCATGCTTGGGTTGGGAGTGCCTTCTGTATGGAGTCTGCATGTCCTCCCCGTGGTCGAGTGGGCATTCGAAACACATGCGTTGAATGGGCGTGCCTTCGTTGAAGGTCGGGCTGGCAAGTCGACACCATAAAAACTAACTGCCAATCATTAGCGGACCGGAGTTCCGCTGTGGCGACCCCTAACTGGGAAAAGCCGAAAGACAAACAACAACATATTTGTTGTTTCTGTCAAACATAACTTTGTTATTTTATTTTTTATTATTATCATTATTATTATGATTGTTGTTGTTGTTGATCTTTTGATTTTTAGTACTGGCAGCAACAACAGTCATACTGTGCCTTCATTTACTCTTTTTTTAAATCTTGATTTTTATATACATCAGCTCCTTTCAGCCAGGATAATTACATTCATCAATTGCTAATTCCTTCAAGCTTCACCTTACTTAACATCAGTAATGGAAGAGGTTTGTTGAGCATGTCATCTAATAATATTCCTATTTCCCAGCCTATGGATTCTAACCAGTCTGTTGATGTGGAAATTATTTTGTTTTGTATTTTTTAGGAGACTAAATGTTTATCGCTTATCCAGTGGGATAATGCCTTTTTACAGACAGCCTTAATGCCAAGAGCATGGCAAGTTTTATATATTTATTTATGTATTTATTTATTGACATTTATTAACCGGGTTGGTCCAGCTGGGCTTGTGGCCCATTTTCGCTGGAGACCCGAGGAGAAAAGCTCCAAAAAAAAAAAAAAAAAAAAAAAACACAGTTTACAGAGAATCAAACATTTGAGTCAAAAAGATGGTCAAATCAGTTATACAAGAACGTTAGAGACAAAGCAGAAATGCAAACACATGATATATACATATCAATATTTTTACAGACTAAAAAATATATTTACATATTTACAAAAAGAGTTAAGGCCAAAGTATTGATCACAGAGTTTAATAAGTATCCACAATAGTGGCATACTTAGCTGTATGTGGAGGGACTAAAAAGGTATATAGTAGGGTTGTGGGGAGCTTAAGTAGGAGGTTTGACAAGGACATATTTTGAAGTTGAGTAGATGAAGTTTGAGTTTTTCTTTAAAGTGGGATGGGTGAATGATGGAACAAATGTCTCTTGGGAGTTTATTCCAGGCTTGGGAGATGGAGTGTTTATATAGGAATTTGCCAGCTATTTGTTTGGGTTGGTAGATTTGTAGTACTTGCCAATTAGAGGTACAGAGAGTCCGTGGAGGAGAGTAGACAGAGATGAAGGAAGAGACAGCAGGGCAGGATGAAGGTTTGTAAAGAATGAAGTGTAGAAGGTGGGGGAATTCTAACCAGTGGAGAGTATCTAGGACAAGGCAGTGATGTGTATTGTATGGAGAGTTTGTGATAAATCTAGCTATCTTGTGGTAAGTTTGTTGGAGTTTGTTTAAAGTAGTAGTTTGGGTGTTGGTGAGAACTGGGGCAGCATAGAGAAGGGAGGGGAGGAAAGGAGCTTGTGCAAGGGAGAGTCTGGCAGTTGTAGTTAGAAATGTTTTGTTGCGATACAGTAAACCAAGTTTCTGGTGAGTCTTTTTTATGCTTTGGAGGATGTGCAAGTAGAATTTGAGTTTATCATCTATGATGACTCAAAGGAGTTTAGTGTGAGCTTCTGGTTGGATAACAGTGTTATTAAAGTAATAGAAAAGGTGGATTTGAGGTGAGAGAAAGATCGGGGGAAAATAATAAGAGTTTGGTCTTTTTAGGGTTGAAAATTAGTAGATTATTGGACAACTATGGTTCAGTGGATAGGAAGGCCTGTTGAGTAAGAGTGTGGAGATTGGAGATATTGTCTGAGATGGAGATGAGAGTCGAGTCGTCTGCATATTGGATGAGGGAGGATTGTTTACAAGAAGTATAGAGATTATCGGTAAAGACATTAAATAGGAGGGGTCCCAGGATGGAACCTTGTGGTACCCCAGTTGGGACAGGTATGAATGGAGAAGTGGAAGAGAGCCATTTAACAGATTGCTGCCTCCAGGATAAGTAACTGGAGAACCAGGCAAGGGAGGAAGAAGATATCTTGAGGTCAGCAAGTTTAGATAGCAGTATGGGGATGGGAGACTGTATAAAAAGCTTTGGAAAGGTCAAGGAAGTGACATGATATGAGTTTGTTATTGTCTAGGGCCTCGGCAATGGTATGTGTAAAGCATAAGAGGGCAGTAGTTGTGCTGTGGTTGGGACAGAAACCATGTTGAGTAGGAGTAAGGAGGTTATGCTGGAGGAAGTAGTTGAGTAGTTGTGAGTAGATACATTTTTCGAGAATCTTAGAGATGAGAGATAAAATAGCTATAGGTCGGTAGTTAAATGGGTCTGTAGAGTTTCCACCTTTATGCAGGGGAATAGTGAAAAAGGATTTCCATAGGGTAGGAATGGTGCATTCCTGAATAGATCTATTGATTGCTATAGATACTGGGTAGGCAATGGAGTCAGCAGCAAGTCTGAGGAAGGTAGGAGGTAGATTGTCGGTGGAGGGAGAGCAGGGTTTGAGTTTGTGAAGAAGAGATCTGATGTAGGAAGTAGGAACTGGATGTAAAGAGAATAGTTGTTTGTTAGAAGGATTGGAAGGGGTAGGCAGACTAGTTGTGCTACAGCTAGAAGGTATGAGTGTTTGATTGATTTCAATAAAGTGTTTATTGAGTGCATTACAAATAGTGAAACTATTTATGAAAATTCATTTTAATGCAGGTTTTCTTGAAGACAGGAAAGCTTCTAATGAAAGAACTGTTTAGGCTTATTTAGATGTTAATTAAGTATAATAATATCACAACTGATTAATTAAAGAAAGGACTTTAAAAGGGTTCCCAATGAAAAATTAACTGTCAGTGCTGCATTGTTTACCTCAGAAATAACTAGCATTTCTTTTGATCAAAAAATGCATAAAGAAAATTTAAAACTTGAAAAGGCAAATTAAAAAAACACATCATGAGATTTTAATGATTACAAAAGCATCAGTTTATATAATAATTCAATTTCTACAGTAAGTGATATTAACAACAGTTATGCCCAAAGAATTCATCTTCTTAATGTGCATACAGTGTAATCCAGAGTGATAGTATTTTACCCAGCAAATGGAAAACTAATGACAGTAAAGGAATTTGGCCTGACTAGCCCAAAAGTACAACTGTCTTAAAATGGGTCCGTCTTTGCTTATCTACCTAATCACCCTTCTCAGCTTACAGGACATTAACATTTGTGTAGTGACTGAGATATGGTTTAAAATAGTGGACAGCACTCTGGCTATGCAGGACTATAAGGCCTTCCACATTTAGACCTGCTAATGTGAAGGAGGAGAAAAAATGTGGAGATGTCTTAATGTACATCCAGCAGAGACTCACACCAAGGCTGGAAAAGCAACATGATTCACTAGCGCTTCTTCATGTCTAATTAACCATCAGAAAGGTCTCGTACCATATATTAGCTAGCTATAGACCTCCCTCTATGACATAAGAAAGCCTCAACACCCATCTACAGTTACTAGAGTCACTCAATATTAAGCCCAGTACAATTTTTCAAGGTGATCTAAACTCTCCATCTATAGACTGGGAAACCTACACCACCACCAATACACAAGTACAGAGATGCCTTTACTTTGTCAATGCAAGTGCCGTGGGAAAATTAGTTAGAGTACCCAATAGGGAAGCAACATCTTGGATATTGGCCTTACTAATATGGGAGTATCTTGCATCATTCTTTGTATATCTTCATCACTTGTTAAGTCTGACCAGAAAGCAGTCTCCTTTGAAATAAAATTGAAACCAGAGATCCCTTCCACAGAAGTTAGGTACCTTTATAACTTTCTTAAGACAAATTACCTGCTCTTAAGTGATCCCCACCAAACCCACTTAACTCCACTGAATACACAGAAATGTGCACCACCACACTATATCACCATGTAAGCAGCTGCACAGATGCAGCTGTACTCTGTAGGAACAAGTGCAAGGCAAATCCCAGAGACAAACCTACATGGTAGAACCATAATATCAACAAGCTTTATGTTAAAAGGAAAATAATTTTGTCCAAAAGTAAGAAGAAGAATTTACAGAATGTTAGAGCCCTTGTCACTGAAATAAACAACTCAGGAGCTTAATAAAATTCACCAAAACTAAGTTTGAGGCTAAAATAGCTACCTAAGCCAAAGACAATTGCAAGGCATTTTTTTAGTTTTGTTGTAATCTCAGAAGCACAATGCAGCAATCCACTGAGCTGATTATGAACATTGTTATCTACACTGATGCTGAATATATATAGCAAACCTACTGGCGATACATTTGTTCTACCTTTACCCTTCTCTCCCCTCCTTCTCTCCCTCAAGATACAACTGGAACTGGCTCACATCCAGCTACCACACAAGACCAGGTCCTAAAAGTGCTACCAAGAACTAAAAATACTACATCGATGGGTCCTGACAATATCACTGAATGCATCTTAAGTAGCATGAAGCATGATTTAGCCATACCCCTAACAACACTGTTCAACCTCAACCTCCATACAGATTTTGTACAAAGCAAATGGAGAACAGCACCAGTCATTCCCATGCGTAATGGAGGACCTTTCACAGGCACAGGCAATTACAGATTATAAGTCTGACCAGCCTCATATGCAAAGCCATGGAAAGACTTACCATAGATTCATAGGTAGGTACTAGGTTAGGCTAGGGCCTATATAAGCCTAGCCAAAAAAAGATATCCTGGCTTTCGCCACCCAAGAAAATTATTTTCCTGTGCCCCTGTTGAGCAGAGCCACAGAGGTGATCCCCGGGGTGAATTTCCTATTTCCCATCCAATTATCAAGATTTTTCTTGAAGAGTGCTAATGAGGAGCTTTGTTTGATATAGATAGGTAGTTTGTTCCAGATTATGGGAAGTCTCTAGGACAGGAATCTATCTCTCCAGCATGTTCTGTTTATTGTGGTGACAAGGTTTAGGTCCCTAGACCATGTAGATCGGAGGGATTGAGATTTCTTTAAGTGGAGCATGTCCAACAGCTCTGGGTTTGACATAGCTTTGCATGTTAGGCAGAGATCGCCTCTGAGTAGGTGATATGTGATGGAGTAAAGCTGTTTTTTTTTGAGACGGTCTGCGTAGGGCATTACTTTGTGAGGGATTTCTGTGGCCTTTCTAGTTGTTGTAGATGTCTTGTGAGGTGCATACCAAAAGGGGCATTGTACTCTATAATGGGTCTAATGAGTGATGAGTAGAGGGGAACAATGACCTTTTTTTTCCTGGATGAGAAACCTTTTGTGATGAGGTGTGCCACATAGAAGGATTTCCTGACTACTGTGGAAATGTGATTATCAAAGGAGAGAGTACTGTCCACCTGTGTCCCAAGGTCTCTTATCACACTTTCATTGTTAAGTAGACTACCACCTATGTGGTTGCTCATAGGTACAGAGTTTTTACCAAAGGGGATGACAATACACTTTTTGGCATTGAGCTTGAGGCCATGGCTTTGACACCAGGCATCTGTCTCAGTGAGGCCCTTTTGTAGGATGTCCACATCATTAGGAGTTTCAATTATAGCTCCTAGTTTGCAGTCATCTGCGAACGTCATTAGCCAAAGACCTTCTGTGTTAGGCTGTAGTTCAGAAAAGTAGATACCAAACAGGAGAGGACCCAGGAGTGAACCCTGTGGTACTCCACTTGTCACTGGTCTGAAGTCGGATTTGGAGTCTGCTACTTTCACAGTGTGGGTTCTGTCAGTGAGCCAGTTGGCAACCCATCTTGTGACATAGGGATTTATACCTAGTTTAGTGAGTTTATCTTTAATTCCAGAGTGGGGGATGGTGTCAAAAGCCTTGACAAGATCTAGATAGTTTCATAGTTTCATAGTATAGTACTAGGCTATCTGCCCTGGGGCATTTGTAAGCCTAGCCATAGTGATGTGGCTTTTGCCACCCCATGAAATGGTACAAAAATGTACAGAATAAATCTAGAATACTGTGCCTCTGTCTAGTAGTGACACAGTGAAGGTCCCCTTATATAATAGAATTAGTTTACTGTGCCCCTGTCTAGCAGTGACACAGATGTGACCCCTGGGGTAAACTTACAATCTCCCATCCACTCATCAAGATTTCTCTTGAAGAGAGTCAGTGAGGGGCTCTGCCTAATACGAACTGGGATCCTGTTCCAAAGCATGGGAAGCCTCTGGGTTATGAATCTATCCCTCCAGCATGTCCTATTCATACTTGTGCCGAGGTTTAAGTCTTTAGCTCTCGTGGTCCTGATGGATTTGGATTTTTTGAGGTGGAGCATGTCCATCAGATCCTGATTGGACATGGCCTTGTACGTCAGGCAGAGATCACCTCTGAGCAGGCGGTATGCTACTGAATAGAGCTGAAGTTTCTTTAGTCTGGCAGAATAAGACATATGTTGGAGACCCTTGATCCTTTTGGTGAGGTACTTTTGTGGTCTCTCCAGCTGTTGCAAGTGCCGGGTGAGGTACATACCAAATGGGGCATTGTACTCAATCATGGGTCTGATAATGTGATTATCAAAGGAGAGGTTACTATCTACTTGGGTCCCCAGATCCCTTATTATGTCTTCCGTATTTAGGGGGCTAACACCTATGTGGTAGTTTGTGGGTACTTTGTTTTTTCCAAAGGGGATGACTATGCACTTTTTGGAATTTAGCTTGAGACCATGGTTTTGACACCAGGTATCTGTATCAGTGAGACCCTTTTGGAGGATGTCTGTGTCAGCTGGAGAGTCAATTATAGCCTCTCATTTGCAGTCGTCTGTGAACTTGGTGAGCCATAGTCCTCCTGTGCTTGACTGTACCTCTGAGAAGTATATGATGAACAGGAGGGGTCCTAGGACTGAGCCCTGGGGAATGCCACTTGTAACAGGTTTGGAGTCAGACCTAGCTCCTGTAACTCTTACCATGTGGGTTCTGTCTGTGAGCCAGTTGGCAACCCATCTCGTGATGTAGGGGTTTATGTTCAGGCTGGTGAGCTTGTCTATAATACCTGAGTGGGGAATAGTGTCAAAGGCCTTTGCAAGGTCTAGGTAGGCTGTGTGGACCATCTTTCCCTCATCTATAGCCTTGGTAACTGTCTCAAAGAAGTCCACCAGGTTTAGGAGGCATGATCTGCCCTTAACAAAGCCGAAATGGGTTGGGTCCAGTGTTTGGAGGTTTCCAATGTCTTTGTTAATGAGATCCATGATGATGCGCTCCATAGCTTTGCAGACCAAGCTAGTCAGGCTTATAGGACAATAGTTCCCGGGGTCTGTTGTGGCTCCACCTTTGTGGAGTGGAATAACTGTTGCTGTGTGCCACTCTGTGGGCACGTAGCCTGTGGAGTGTCTGAGTTTAAACAGTGTGTTTTGGTGAGGGGTTAGTTCATCTTTGAGCTCGTGTAGGACGCAGCCTGGGACACCATCCGGTCCCATTGATGCTGTGTTTTTGGCTTTGGAAAGGACTGTTTTAACCTGAGTGTCTGTGATTTTAGGGGCACTACATTCTGCTGGTATAGTTATGGACCCTTTTGGGGGTAAGAAGGGGGTGACGTTTGCACTGAACCTGTCTGCCAGGATGTTGGCTATATCAGTCGGCTCAGTGTATTTTGTGCCATTCTGCACTAACTCTGAGCAGATCTGAGAATTGCCACTTAGATTCTTGACATAGCTAAAGAATGCCTTGCGGTTATCTTTGGAGTCCATGGCAATTTTTCTTTCGAAGTTAGCCTTGAATGATTTTATGAGGGAACATAGTTTCTTGCTGATACTGATCAGGGATGTCTTCCCTTCTTGGGATTTTACTCCTTTCTGTACTAGTTTCCTCCTTCTATTGTATAGCTTGTTTATGGCAGGGTTCCACCAGACTGGTTTCCTTTTCTTGGAGGAGTGTGTCTTGGTTTTGTTTCGGATAGCACGATCAATGCATTCTTGTAGGTGCCCGTAGAGTGCATTAGTAAAGGATTTTGCAGCTTGGACAGCGTTATCCTTCAGCATGGGGGGCTTTGAAACTTCCCACTTCGGTCTTAAGTAACATGACATTTGCTTTTGAAAAGTTTTTCACAGTGGTTTCTTTGACTGGGGGTGGTGGCGGAATGTGGATATCCAGAGTGATTAGTTTATGGTCAGATCTAACCAGCGAGGGTTTGAACTCCGGTGTGGAACACCGATCGCCCATGTTGGTGATGATCAGGTCCAATATGTTGTCACCTCTGTTGGGGGTGTTGACCAGTTGATCCAGGCCATTTAACTTTATAAATTCTAGGAAATGTTGGACCAGGGAGTTCGTACTTGAGTAGTTCTCCCAGTTAATGTTTGGATAATTGAAATCACCCAATATCAGGGTGTTTGGTAGGACCTTTATGTTTCCCTGTGTTTCCAGGAATGTGGAGTGGGTGTCCTGGGACATGGTGCATGATCTGTAGCAAGCTATAATTTGAATAGCAGTTTTGCCCACTGTTAGTTGCACGTGGATGATCTCTGAAGCATCGTGCTGTGCCACTAACCTGGAGGTTTGGGTATCCTTGATGAATAAGGATACTCCCCCGCCTTTTGTATTTCCGTCTGGGTTTTGTGGCTGAAATGTATGGTATGGGTTGTAGCCTGGTAGTGCTGGGGTGCTCTCTGGAGCCTTAAACCAGGTTTCTATTACTGCACATATATTGATTTTCTCCATACTGAGGAGTGCTTCAAGTGCATGCATTTTGAGGTTTAGACTTCTGGCATTGAGCAGCATTACCCTCAGTTTTTTGTTACTTGTGCTATTTACGGTGGTGGGTTTGTCTTTTGAGCCTTGCCTAAAAAAGGCACTATGGGGGTGGCAAAAGCCTTGGCCAGTATTTGAAAGCCTAAGGGTGACAGGTGCAAGCCATCTCTAGCAAAGCAGCATGGCTTGTCGAGCGTGTCATCCCAGGCTGACAGACACTAGATCCCCTTTGAATGACACCAGAAGCTTAGCCAATTGTTGAAATTGATCATTTTTTCTCTATACCGTGGTATCATTCTTGGTGAGGGCAGGATGCTGCTCAGGGTCAGGGTCATACCAGCCTGGGCTACGTGATCAGAGAGCTCCTCCATGTCTCTTTTCACGTAGTCCAGGGAGGTACGGCTCAGGTCATTTACACCAACATGGACAATGACAGAGTCATATTTGTACTTGTTCTGGAGTGACCTGAGTGCTTGTGTTATGTGGCGGATCCTGGCACCCGACAGGCAACTAACAGTAACCTTCTCCTTGTTCAGCCTAGTGAACATTCTTTTGTCCAGAGCTGATTTGGTGGAAGATATATACTTAAAAAATGAATTGCAGGTTTGGTTAAATAAAGATGATCAGCATTTCAAGAATCTCTGTGTTTATAATCACCCTCGAAATTCAGTCCAACATACATTGGAAAAAAAAAATCTAAAGGCAGCTGTTATGAAAAGCCCCAAAACAGAGATGCTGTAAGTTAAAGTCATCATGCTTTTTTAATTAAAAAAATCACACATTCATATATATCTATCACAAAAGGTAATAAAGGCAGGGTTTTTGTCTTTATGGACAATTACAGATATCAAAACAAAATGATTAACCTGATTTCTTAAATTCATTTTTGAAAACAGATGTTTAAAATAAATTCATAGTGAAGCTTTAGGTTGATAGACTCTGCCAGGAAGAAATGTTAACTAGTGACTTGAGATTTATAGAACTTGTTGACTATTGGCTGGTTTTCTGAGAGTCCATAAATACTTTGACCCTCACAATGTGAAGTTCTGTAGCCTGAAGGTGATTCTTCACAATATTTATAGAGAACAAATAAAAAAAGTGCAGTCAAAAGATTCCTTCTTGTATAACAGACTCCACTGACTTTATTTCAAAAGATTGGTTTTATAGTGATTGATAAGAATTTCCTTTTTGTAATAAGCAGTGTACAATCGTATTACTCAATGATCCCTCTTAGACAAAGGCTTGAATATTTTTATTAAACTATTATTGGACAATCACAATGTTTCTGTTGCCTAAGGAAATGTTCTCAGTGAGTACCTAGAACTAGATCTTGAAAACAATATTTTTATGTTTAAAAATAAACTACAGGCAAAGAAAAGGTGTAGCACTGAGTGCCACCATATTTCTTAGCATCTTCAATATTCTTATGGCCTACTGGGGAAATACTTTTATTTATCAGTCTGAGTTTTGGTCTTGTTTTAAACCATACTTCTGTTTTATCAATTTTTTTTTATTTTTGCAGAATGGAGGGGTTATTCTCATAAAGTTTTTCAAAATTTAGGTTAATCAGAGTATAAGTCATTTAAATTGTCTTTTTCTACAGTGTTATCATAGCATTGTATAACGTTTTTTTAAGATTTTTAGGTCACAATTAATTTCACCTAAAACACTAACATCTGTACTTACCTTCATTTGGTAGCATGTGTCACATATCATAAAAAAGAACATTATGCAAGTTCCAGGCAATCAGCAACAGATTTATAGCTGATGGCAAAATTAAAAAAGAGAAATAAATGCATTGATAACTAGATTTCTTTTGAGAGGTTATCCTCAGACTCTCACTTTAAATACAATTGCAGAAGTTTCTGGTAATAGTGCTGAAATATATAATCCTTTGACTTTGGCCATTTAGAATGTGAGTAAAGATGTGATAGAGCCATAGTTAGTAAGAAACGTTGTTAAAGCTATTCCTTTTTACCATAGATTCTATAAGCAATAAATAATTTATTAAAAACAGTTGGCATATTTTATTAGTTCATGCTGAAGTTGTTAAACTTGGAGAAGAGCTTTATTTGCTAACAACAGAAGTAAGAACATCAAGGAATATTTTTAGATCAGAAGAAGCAGTTACTCAGACTTGTAAAAAATGTTGAGGTTTTACTCAATGTTTTTGTTCCTATCACCATTATACTGGCAACATTCCTTATTATTATTATACAGTAGTGTAATTAACCATAGACCTTATAACCCCCTGGATTTATTTTTAACTGATTGTCACACTCTGACATATATGTTGCTAGATTCGTATCACATAATGTATTTTATGTGTACAAGTATTACAAAGCAGGATCTATCCCCCGGATTCTCTATGCCTTGCATGGTGTGCAGGATCAGTGCAGGAGCTCTAGCAGGCTATATGTCTGCCGTGCGATCCAGGAACAGCCTGCAGGGGTGTGCACGAGCACTCCTGCACTAGTCCTGCACAGACTAAGCCTCTATATGCAAATCACCCCATTTGCAGAAGAAATCCATGCAAATTAGGTGAAATTACGATCCAAGAAGCTTGTAACCGGACGTGCAGCACTAGTGCAATCTGCAGAAATGTACTCAGTTAGTAACCAAGTACATTTCTGCAAAATCCAAAATGGAACTGTGACAGCTTCAAATAAAGGCTGCGTATCAGTTAAGAAGCATGCCAATGGCCAAGTATAAGGCCATTGGCATTGCAAACAGCCAAAAAAAATTTAAAAAATCAACTTTTATTTTTTTAGCCGATCTCGGCTGTTTAAGCGTAGGGCAGCTTTGTGGAAATGGGATTGAGGGGAAAATAACAAAATAAACCTAAATTCTAGCTAAAATCACAATTCTGCCATGCAAGTCAATGGCAGGCAGAAAACAACATGGCCAGTGAGTAGTGGTTGCTAAGGGGGGAAGGCTCAGTGTGAGACATGTAACTATGCATTAGCAGGCAATCCTATGTAAATGAGAGGAATGATAGTGAATCCTAGTTTTCCCCAGCATGCTAGTCAGGTCCCAACAGTGTAAGAGTGGGAATAGCTTGGTGCAAGCCTAGGAGTTAGCTGACATCGTAGGGGGGGGTATGTCAGGCATACTGTAAGTGGGTTGGAGCCCTGTTGCTCGGGTTTGCTCCTAGCATAGTTTAGCTAAGCTATGGGGTGTGTCTGAATCTGCCTAGCACTCTTTACATTGCCTAAGCGGGTGTGCATGCCACTCACCAGGTTTTAAGTAGAAAAAAAAAGTTAAACCAGGAAATAGCAGCACTGTGCACATTTGAGCACTCTGTTTGTGCGGCGTGCCTCTGTGCTTAAACAGGAAAGCAATGGGAAGGGAAAACAGTAGTAGGAGGGTAATCAAGGAGAACCAGCATAGCTGGCAGGTGAAATGTATCAGAATTAGCCAATTACACAGGCAGCAGACCAGCCCAGCCCAGAACACTACTATAAACTATACAAACACTTTCCCCTCTGGTTTTTCCAACACTCTACACCACCAGTGTAAACAAGCAGGGAACTTTTAACACTCACAACAGCAAAATGATAGGGGCTGCAATAGTTATCATAAATAACTTGTGGAAGAGGCTGAGGGTGGTGAGGATCTGAATGCTGTTGACCAACCCACAGTGAGGAGACGGAGAAGAGTGTACAGACCCAGGGTAACCTACCAGGGGCTACATGAGCTGGAAATAGTGGAGTGGTATAGGGTGGACAAGGACCTCCTCCAGCAAATTGTTGAGCTGTGCTGGCCATGCCTCACACACAGAACTAACAGAGGGGAATCGATCCCAGTGGATGCCAAGGTATGTGTAGGCCTAAGAATACTAGCTACAGGTACCTTCCAAAGGTCAACTGGGGATATGATGGGGATCTCACAGGCATCAACATCCAGGGTACTCGACCAGTTCTTGGATGCCATGTCAGCACATGTCGGTGAGCACGTATATTTCCCCAACACCCATGAGGCGTTGGCCAGCAATATGCAACTGTTCCACCAAATAGCAGAATACCCTGAGGTAGTGGGTGCTATAGACTGCACGCACATATACATCAAAGCACCACCCGGTTAGCGGGGTAATGTCTACACCAACTGCAAGGGCTTCCCCTCCATCAACTACCAGGTCATGTGCGATGCCCAGGGCATAATAATGAATGTGTGTGTTGGCTGCCCTGAAAGCTATCATGATTCCCACATCTGGCATCAGATGCAGCTATACCACAGATTTGCCAGTGGGGACATCCCTCACAGTCAGCTAGTAGGGGATGATGGATATGTACTGGAGCCATGGCTGATGACACCCATCAGAAATGCACACACACCTGAACAAGAACTCCATAATGAGGCACATGCACAGACCAGAATTATAGTAGACCATGTGTTTGGGATGCTCAAGTCATGATTCGATTGCCTAGACACATCCGGTGGAGCCTTGCAGTACTCACCAGCTACATGTACCCAAATTCTCCTCGTATGTGCTATGCTACACAATATGATCTGGCAGAAACATCTGCAGCAGGAATAGCACAGGGCAGGGCCACACAGCCCCCCACCATTGCCAAGGCCTACACAGGCATAGAGTGATTCGGAGGAGAAACAACCTGAGCCTGCCCCAGTAGGTAGAAGGAGGCATGCCCAGTATGCCCTGGCCTTGGCAAAGAGGCAACGCATAGCATATACACTGACACAGGAGGGGCCCTCTCTCTGACTCTTACATACAGTAAAAGGGATGCCAAATATTACACTACCCGTGCTCAACCATGTGTAGGGAGTGTACTATGTGCATCCAACATAGGCAGCCCTGTAGCACCACCCTCAATACTGGGACATCCACAAGGTAGGTGACTCACACATGCCAGTCAGGGGGGTTAACATACCCAACAACAGTCACAGTCAGCAGGACAGGTGTAAACAAACACAAACAAAGGTCATGCTATGGCCTCTGTATGATGCCTATGGGTAACCCCCCCCCCCCAGGCCTACACAGACTGACTACAGCAGGTCAGGCAGTGGGATGTTTGTTCTGAAGGGTAGGAAGACAGAAACTAATATGTAGGTAAATCAAATCTAAGATCTGTAGTACACTTGTATCCCTCTAGTCAGCATGATATGTAAGAATACAGAATGAAATGGAGTACCAGACATACCAATACAGTCATAGCAAATGTGTACAAGTGACAGGTGTGCCTCCACCATCCTACATAAAAATGTGGTAACAGTCAGGTGTGCCCCCCAATCCTGTGTAGAAATGTAGAAATAGTCAGGTGTGTCCCACCCTATCCCACATAGAAATGTAGTAACAGTCAGGTGTGCCCCCCCCATCATGTGTAGAAATATAGAAATAGTCAGATGTGTGCCCCCATCCTACATAGAAATGTAGTAACAGTCAGGTGTGCCCCCCCAATCCTGTGTAGAAATGTGGAAATAGTCAAGTGTGTCCCCCATCCTATGTAGAAATGTAGTAACAGTTAATGCCAAATGATCAATGGATACCCTGCAGAAACAGTATGCTACCTGCAGGTGTACAACACAATGGTCAGCACTGCAGTACAAACTACCTGGACTCGATCCACACATTCAATACAGACGGGCATACTTGGCATGCTCACACACTTAAAGAAATGAATGCAATGTCAGTCAACAACATACTGAAAAAGAAATGAAGGCAACGTCAGTCAACATACTGAAAGGTCATACTGAGCATGCTCACACACTTAAACACATGAAGGCCATGTCTGCAAACACCAGTGGACCAGACATATCTGGCAGTCACAGATGTTAGTCAGACACTCCTCAGTATGTACCACACATGCTTTTCACACATAGTGGATAAGAATACGGACATATATCTAAGGAAAACACACTGTAATAAACCAAAGGTAGACGTACATAGATGTGTGGAAGAGGGTGACTGTGAAAGGGAGCCATCCAGACTTGTCTCACTCAGCACACAGCCAAAGGGCCACAACCACATGAGGTTCAGATCTCATTCACTGTAGATATAGCCACCGGTATCTGTCAGCATTACAGACTTTGTGGTGTACATGCTAGCTGTGCAACATGACTGTACAAGAAAGTAGTCATCTAGCAGCTGTATACACGTACCTGTAAAATATCCCCTAGATGAATGGGTTATGGCCCATGCACACACACTGCCCTCCCCATAGCCCTACTATGACAAGCCTGCTGAGGTCATCCACTGTGAAATACACCTTTGGGGGAGTTGCAGCCCAGTAATCTCTGTGGTGCATCCCATAACTGCGTACTGCTGTAGTGTGATAAACTAGTTAGGTAGGAGTTCCAATTCCAGACATGGCAACTGTGTGTGTGTGTCTGTGTGTGTGTGTGTGTGTGTGTGTGTGTGTGCGTGTGTGTGTGCGTGTGTGTGTGTGTGTGTGTGTGTGTGTGTGTGTGTGTGTGTGTGTGTGTGTTTCTGTCTGTCGAGAGCAATGCTTTTTAGGGTAGTCACACTCCCTACAACTCAAATGCTCTACTTTGGTAAGGCTGCATATGTCATCCAACTAGAAATACATATCTGGGAAGGTTGCAGCCCAATAATCTCCATAGCTCTTCCTATAACTATGTACTGCTGTAGTGTGATAAATTAGTTAGGTAGGAGTTCTAATCCCAGACTTGGCAAGTGTGTGTGTGTGTGTGTCTGTCTGACTGTGTAGAGAACAGTGCTTTTTAGCTTTTTCCCTACAATTTGAATGCACTACTTTGGCAAGGCTGCTGATGTCATCCACCTAGAAATACACCTATGGGAAGGTTGTAGCCCAGTAATCTCGGTAGTGTGTCATATAACTGTGTACCACTGTAGTGTGATAGAATAGTTAGGTAGGAGTTCTACCTTGTTCTACCTTGTGGGAATTTTCTTCCCATTTTTATACTTATTTATATATATTATATTTTCTTGTGGTTATTGATACTTTTGATCATTTGTACTTATATGCAACTATGGTGGCTTTAAAATTTAATATTTGGAGCATTATAGGTTTACCAGCATTGACGGCAGGTATGAGTAGCAGACACCAAATTGTTGAATATTTTGGCCACTTTTTAGTTAAAAATTTCAAAGTGTAATTATGTGTTTTTTTAAAGGGAAGCCGCTAGGGGGTGCATCTGAGTGGAGTAGTGATGTATATATAGTGAGACAAATGTGTGGTGCTGTTTGTTTTCTGAGGAAGTTGGTGCAGAGCACCAATGAAAAGCTTCTTTTTAAGCTTAATAAAATTTTAATTCATTTTTTTGTTTATGGGCGTTCTTGTTTCACAACATAATCTGTGGATTACAAAGAATCTTTGCATACATCTATTTGAATCCAGGAGTCTAATGGTGCTGGACCTGCAAGGGTGTTTTTTTCATCAGTTTGTTTTTTGAATTTTTTGAAGGTTTATGTCTTCCACCATGCAGGAAGCCAGTGGTACCTCAGACCCAGGTGACTTAACTATACTTATTAACCTTCTAACTGAGAAAGTTGATCATCTTTCACAGCGAATCCATGGGCTTTCACAACGTGGTTCTTTGAGTCCAACAGTGCGCCCCTCCAGTGGATTACCGACGGAATCTCCAGTTTTGTTATCGGCTAGTGGAACCAGAGCTGACTTGAGAGTTGTCACCATCGGTAACAAGGCTTTACATAATACTGATAGTAGCGGTAAGCCTAAAAGCATTTCGGGAGGTCATTCTAGTTCAGGTGAGAAAATTGGAGCCTCTCCAGCTATTTTCGGTGAAACGGAGGCACCGAGGAGGGGCTATGTTGAATTAGACTTGAACAATTGGATGAATCACCCTTCAGTTTTCACAATGGGGAAGACATCGGTAATATTGATATTCAAACTGAAGATTTGTCCAATTTATCTACTAAGCTCAACAATTTCGACCAAAAATTATTGAGGCTAAGGAAGTTACAACTTGAGGTATCCTACTTTGGGGAATGCTGACGTGCAACGATTGTTCCAAAGGGGCTTCGCTCGTGGCAATACCCCACAGGTTTGGAGGATGGGTTGAAATTCCATCTTGACCTCTTGGCACTTTTTGATAGACATGGGAATGAATTGATTAACTTAATTTATGCCCACTATCAGGAAGCTATTAACCAATTAACCACGGAACTTTCTAACTTAGATGAGGAAATCAAATCAGACACCCATTTTTCTAGATACCATTATGAATATGAAAGAGTTTTTACTAGTATTGACCAACATATTGCCAAGACCACTATAACTAAAGTAAAGAAACTCCAGAGGGACATAAAAGCCTAAAAAGAGGGAGTAGCTTACCCCAAACCCCCTAAATTTCAAGGGAATTTTCTAGGGAATAGCAGAACCACCATGGGGTCGCTACCCGGCCCAGTGACTAATTCCATGCACCCCCGTGAACTGGAGAATGGATCCTTATTTAGGCAAACAAACCAGAGAATTTCAATGGAAGGTGTTATGAGTATTCGGACGGGTGCAAGCCAGGAAGAGCCAACTCTTGACAACTATGACGAAAATTTTCAAGTCCGAGCCTCCTCCCCCCCAGCCACAGTCGGGTCAGATGACGAGGAACAAATACAAAACCAGGAAGAACTGAGAGATCATGGTTTAGCTATTCCTTCAGTACCCCCAACGCAACCTTTGGAAATTCTTTACAACACGAGTAAAGACTTCAAGATTTATAATTTTTCACAGTTTGCCTTTTCCCAACCTTTGGTGGATGTTTTGGCTAAAGGTCTAACTTTTGTAACTTCCTGTAGAGCTGGTGTTGGGAGGACTATATTGGACCTGAAACTTTTCGTGAGAAAGTTGAACCTGTCACTGTTGTTGGGTGATTCCCAAAAATGCAAAAACCCTTACCACATACCAAGTACTTTTAATCTGCCATTACTCCCAGCTGTCGGAATTTTCAAACAATTCTGTGATCTCGACATCTGCCACCTCCTCAATTCAAGGCACCAAGCTCATTTTAATACCACTAAGGAGGAGAGGGCTTTGTTAGAGGGACTTAGGTTTGCATCAGTTAGACTTATGCAACCTGATAAGGGAGGGTGATTGGTGGCTATGACCATGAAAGACTATAATGACAGGATGTTGGCTGTTTTATCTTCTGATACTTACCAGGAGGTTTCTAAGAATGAATTGAATCTCAGCTTGTGCCGAATCCGGTCATTTTTTGAGGAGATGTTTATTAATGGTGTTATAGATGTGGATGTATACAATTTTGTTTCTGTGGCATCACCTAAAATTCCAGTTTTGTTTGGGAATCCCAAGATACACAAGAACATCCATGATCCACCTATGCGGCAACTGGTCAGTGCCAGAGGAAGCATTACGTATGCAGCGGCCAGGGTGGTTGACGAGATTCTCAAGAAGTATGTGGACAGAGTTCAATATATCTTGAGAGATTCTTAGGCATTCTTGGAAAAAGTGGGTTCTGTTCCATTTAATGCTGATTGTATTCTTTTGACCATTGACATTGTCGACCTGTATTCATCTATCCCCCATTTGGAGGCGGTTGAGTGGATCCAATTGGAAATGGTTTTTCATCATGCTCCTGCAGAAGAAGTTATGATGGTCAGTGAGCTATTGGAGGTTATTCTTACCAGCAACTTTTTTACATTTAATAACCGGTGGTTCCACCAATTGATTGGGGTCCCTATGGGACCAACCTGTGGAGCCAGTGTGGCCAATTTAGTTATGTCCCACTGGGAGAGGGTGTATGTTTTATCTAACCCTTTGGTCCAAGAGAAGGTAGTGTTATAAACTAGGTTCTTGGATGACATTTTTGTCATCCTTAATGGTACTCTAGATGATGTTAACAACTTGGTGTCATTTTTTAATGGCTCTACAGAATTTTTGAAATTCACATCTGAGTTTGCCACTGACAAGATTACCTATTTGGACGTGTAACTAGAGAAAGATAGGAGCTTAAATCGCTTCATGGCCAGCATACATCGGAAGCCGACCTTCTCGAATTCTTATCTACACTTTGACAGTGAACACCCATTACACCAAAAGAGGGCTATCATGAAAGGCCAATTTGTTCAAGCAGACCGCATGACATCAGAAGATAAGAAATTTCACGAGCAGTGTAGGTTCATCTTTGGCATGTTCGTCAGCAGAGGGTACCCCGCTGATCTTGTTGCAGAATTGAGTGTGGAAGTGCAGGGGAAGAGGGCCAATGGCCACTTCCGCCCCATTTTGAGGAACATGGAGGATGGGCCTCCAGGTTTACCTCACCTTGCCAGTGAGTCTGATACTTTCAATTGTACTTTTGTAATTTCATTAAACTTGGATGCAATGGACATTGTGTCCATTATAAAGAAAAATTGGGGTTTATTAACCACCGAGTTAACAGGAACATTTAGACTATTATCCCCCCCTAAGGTCACTTTTAGGAGGGGCCTCAACATCAAGAACATCCTGGAGTCCAAAGTTGCTGGTGCCTCCCCCAGATCTGGGATATTTAAATGTAACATGTGCAGGTACTGCAGATATATTAAAGCAAGTTCAGCTTTTTCCATAAGGGACAAGAAGTATCTCATGCAATGAAGATTCAATTGTGCCAGTAATCAGGTGGTATATTTAGCTCAGTGTTCGGTTTGCCCAGGCTTCTATATCGGCAAGACTGATAGGAAACTACAGGAACGGGTATACGAGCACTTATATGCCATCAGGAAGGGGAAAGTCGACAACGCTTTGGCCAAACACATATTAGATAATCCAAGGCACAAATTCTCATTTTCAGTGATCGACCAGCTACACCAAGAGCATATGGGGGGACCCGATTCATTAAGACTAGAATGTAAGGAGTTGATGTGGCAACTTAAGTTGGAAGCTTATCATTTACCTGGACTTAACAGTATGTTTTCCATCAGTTACTTCCTCAAATTAAGAAGCCTAGTGAGGTGAAGCCCCCTGGAGTGGCTAAATGCCACCCGGGAATACATGCATGTTTGTGTTTTATCATTTTTTTATTTTTGTGTTTACCACTCACTGTTTATACCAATGTCTATATTAACCCTTGTGGGAATTTTCTTCCTACTTTTATACTTATTTATAAATATTATATTTTCTTGTGGTTATTGATACTTTTGATCATTTGTACTTATATGTAACTATGGTGGCTTTAAAATTTAATATTTGGAGCATTATAGGTTTACCAGCATTGACGGCAGGTATGAGTAGCAGATACCAAATTGTTGAATATTTTGGCCGCTTTTTAGTTAAAAATTTTAAAGTGTTTTTAAAAGGGGAGCCGCTAGGGGGCGCATCTGAGTAGAGTAGTGATGTATGTATAGTGAGACAAATGTGTGGTGCTGTTTGTTTTCTGAGGAAGTTGGTGCAGAGCGCCGACGAAAAGCTTGTTTTTAAGCTTAATAAAATTTTAATTCGGTTTTTCGTTTATGAGCGTTCTTGTTTCACAACATAATCTGTGGATTACAAAGAATCTTTGCATACATCCATTTTAATCCAGGAGTCTAAAGGTGCTGGACCTGCAAGGGTGGTTTTTTCATCAGTTTGTGTTTTGTTTTTTGAATTTTTAGAAGGAGTTCTAGTCCCAGACTTGGCAATTGTGTGTGCGTGTGTTTCTATGTTTGTGTAGGGAGCAATGCATTTTAGGCTAGTCACACTCACTACAATTCAAATGTCCTACTTTGGCAATCCTGCTGATGTCATTCACTGTGAAATACACCTTTGGGAAAGAGGCACTCCAGTGATCTATTTGGTGTGTCCTGTAACTGCATCATGCTGTAATGTGATGTAGAGCTCTGGTAGGGTTTCTAGCCCCACGCATGGCAGTTGTGGAAGTTTTATATGTGTTTCTATGTTTGTGTAGGGAGCAATGCATTTTAGGCTAGTCACACTCAGTACAATTCAAATGCCCTACTTTGGCATCCTTGCTCATATCATTCACTGTGAAATACACCTTTGGGGAATGGGAACTCCAGTAATCTCCATGGTGTGTCCTATAACAGTGTAGTGCTATAGTGTAATATACTAGTTAGATAGGATTTCTAATCCCGGACATGAGAGGTGTGACTGTGTGTGCATGTGTGTGTGTGTATGTGTGTGTGTGTGTGTGTGTGTGTGTGTGTGTGTGTGTGTGTGTGTGTGTGTGTGTGTGTCATTCGTATCTTGTGTGGTGGTGGTTGTGAGTGTGTAACAACTGCACTCAATGTGGAGTGGGTTTTGCAAACTTCTTATATAGTGGGCCATGTATATATCACAATGTCCATCATACAAGGATAACAGATGTGAAATAGCCAAGAGGCTGGGGTGAAAATCCATACCCCTAAATGTGACATCAGTGCCAGCTGAACAACATTAGCAACCCTTGTATTATCCAGGGTACACTCTCAACCCATGTCTCATACACACACACACTTGCCTAGGCAACAGCCAAACAGCCACTATGTTGGTAGTACCCTGCATATTGCCCACTGATAGTAACCATGGTGTGATTGCAGTGGGCTACAGAAGGCATGGCACCCTGTCCATCAGTCCAATAGGCATGTACATGCCAACAGTGCACCTACCCCATGTTCCCCACTGGATATCTGCAACACCTGTGGTGCCATCAAATGTGACCCACAAAGGACATAACATGCCTGAAACATAAGCCCTTTATGAACAGATGCCACTGACACCAGGGAATACTGGTATCATACTATCAATGTAGGTGTAGGGCTAACCTGCTGTTCATGAACAGTTCCCACCACATGAGGCCAGGACTGGCACATCTGATGATAATGATCTGTGTACACAACATGGGCCAGACACCCCAGGTACAGTTCCACATGTCACTGTACATGCATGTGGAAGGTGTGTACATCCCAGATACTGTCCATATCATGGATGAAGGAACACATACGTGGCAAGCAATGCACAGCATTGGCCACACGCAATAGTCACCCAGGTGACTGGATGGTGAATATAATACCCACCTGTGTGGGCAACCCCAGACACTAAGCCCCTGAGCCAAAATGCAGACCATTGTCATGTGGCCTGATGCCAAGGTATAAACATCACCTAGCCTTGTATAGCCATGTGGCACCATCAACCACAGCACACCCATGAAGCAGTGCACACATGCATGTCAGTACTAGCACCCATGTCTGTGTGTGTGGTTTATAATGCATATGACCACATTCACACTCACTACAACCCCCATTGGTATACTGAAATATGCTGTTTGATGTCAGACACCTCCACATACCCTTTGCATATATAACCTCTGTATGACTCCTGTGGTGCATGTGATACCTGCACAGTACTGTGTTGTGGCAATCCCACTAGTGATGAGTTGTATTCCTGGCCCTGCCAAGTGTGGCAATGTGTATGCATCCCAGTGAGAGTGTGGCTGCTTTGATGCTGACACCTGTTCATCCAGGCAGGCACGTGTACTACACCTACCACATAGCTACCATATCCCTGTTGCAGATGACACTCACCATCACATATACATTCTGAAGGCTCCCCAACATGTAACCTATGTGGCACATCCAATAACTGCATGGACATGTGATAACACTACATAGTCATCTGGGGTTTGATACCCTGTACTGGTAGATGTGTAACACAAACATGCGTAAGTTTTACACTCCCACCCTTCCCTGATTTTTCTGTGCCTCTGTCTGCCTCTCTTACTCCCTCTCTGGTGGATGTGGAGACTTACACCTGCTTTGCTTAGGCAGCAACATGTGTATTTTAAGTGATGCTCAGGATCAGCTGATCTCTGGTTTCTGCACGAATTGCAGCCCTCCTCTAGCTGATTGCATGTGAAACAGTTGTGGTAATATTCCCATAGCCAATTGCATGGAAACACACACCAATATCTAGGAACATCATGTTGGTGTTGGGTCTTTCATTCACTGTGAGCAGGAACTCGATCTGTTGCTTGGCAAACAGCATCTCAGATGGATTGGGGTTTACCTCTAACAACATATACTGTGGAAGCAGGCCAACACACAGGAGGGGGAAGTGCGTGACCTGACTACAGACTGTACGTGCTGCTATACTGCATTTGGAGTAATGTTGGTTTAACATGGTGTGTGTGGTTATGGCTGTCCTACATGTTTACATACCTGCCATGTCAGTGCTATGTTTATGAGAGAACACCCATCTGTAAGGCCATCTGCAGACTGGCCAGTGTGCGGTGCCTTTTGTTTCATGTGTTACCCACAGAGCACCTATCTGTGAACTGCAGAAGGCAGTGTGAGGACTGCAGTCTGTAGATGGTGACAGCCGTGAGAGTTACTGACTTCATTTCCCTCATAGGACATATGGCGCAACAAACCCTGTTACAACAGTAAATGTATGTGGTTATCACAGCAACATGTCAATATTGGCCTCCAGCCACAACCCTGACAACCTTTGTACATATGTCATGCAGTAAGGGGTGCATATGTACTGTACACCATAATTACTGACATCATATCTGATAACAAGCCAGTGAGATGTCAGACTGCTACACATGGAATGTATAGTAAGGGTTATATTTGATGTCATAACCTGGACATTCTGTGGTTGTGTGTATAGTACTGAGGTCTATGTGCTTATGGTGATTGTTGACAGTGTGTGTAATGTTAATATGTACCTTGGCCTGTGTACAGACTGTGGTAGATGTCATTGTTCTTGGTCCTGTTCTATCTGATGTTACATGCTGCTCCAATGTATGCTACCCTATCAGTTTACATGTTTGTAGAGCCATACATGCACATGTTCCATACCACTGACAGGTAGCGGACTACACTGTGTAGCGGCCCAGTATATGAAGGGTGAGTGTGTGTGTGTCACATATGAGGTTGCTGTTGAAGAGATAGTCCATATACTGTAATAATACGCTAGCATGCCATATGTAGCTGTGGCTGTGTTCACATTGGTTGTGGTGATGCAAGTACACACATGTGTGTGTTGCTTTGTGCTGCAGCATGCCTGTAGATCCTGCTATCTATGTGCAGGTACATGTGCATTCCCCCATAGGCAATGTAGGTCAGTGTTGAGCCAGTCTGTCTGTAGCCTGCACAATGCTATGTTACATGCTTAGCAGCTTAGTGTACTTACCTAGTGAGATGTAATGTCCAGTTACTTGCCAGATGTACTGCTGCCAGGCCACCATAACAGTCATATATGTCAGACAGAGCAGTGGGATGCTGTACAGATGTATGTCAATATCTAGTGGGTGATATGTCTTCATGACACCCCCTTACCAGTGGTTATTATGTGGCAGGACAGACAGGTATGTGTGAATGCATAACCTATGTAGGCAAATGTATACCAGTAGTTATGTGTTATACCCATCTACATGGCTGTTAACATCCACATTGTCAGGAATGGTCCACATGTCTTGTACTAAGGGGCTATGTGTATACCTCTAGACTGTCCAGAGTGTGTCAGACTGTCTGCATATATTGGCTATTATCTCTCCTGTAGTCCACAGGAGCATTACGTGCTAGCAGTGGTACTGTACTATGATGTCCTTAGGATGTCCGTCAGTAGCCAATGGTGCACATGTTATAAGCAGGTGTGACCACCCACACACACCATGTCTGTAAAGACAATCCCTATGACAGTAGCAATACTCTACAGGTATACCTGCTATACATACCTGACATCCCCTTGCACTACAAGGTTGGGTCTACAGGACCTGAGGTAGGGCTACACTCCATGTTCAGGACATATGGTGATGTTATATGTACATGTACTTATCCAGATATCTGTATAGACATACAGATATACATATTGACATACATAGATATGTATATGTACATACATATACAAATAAACACCCAGATATATACATATACAGAGCTATATATGTCTACACATATACAGATAGAGATACACATGCACATATACATATGGATATCCACATGTATTTTGACAGTAGTAGGTATATCAGAATAGATATGTATGCACATATAGTTATTGATATCTACATATATACCAACATAACTAGGCATATCTGTACACACAGGATGTGCATACATACATATCTATATATACATATATCTATATATACATATACATATATCTATGTATACATATATCTATATAAACACATATGTATATGGGAGCACTACAGAATCCTGAAAGCCCAAAGTCCTGAAGACATTCAGGGGTGAGCTGCCTTAAGATATATGGATGTACATTACCATACAATCTACCTTGGCTAAATGCAGGCCCACTGCCACCTGCCATACAGACTACTCTGTTTGTCAGTGTGCTAGTGATGGTGTCAGTTGTGCCTTGTTATGTAACAGCTACATCCTATTGTGTCAGCAGAGGTCATTACCCCCTAGGGATTGTGTACAGAGTGTAGCAGAGGCTGGTGAACTATACATCTACATTACGTACCATTGATTGTTTGCTATCCTGTGGCCCAGTCTGTCTTTACTATTGTACTACTTGATGGCCTTGGCCTGGACAGCAACATTTGTTAACCTTTCCAGACTACTGTCTTAGTATAACTGTTTCACAGTTGCATTACTCTGGTTATATGGATGTCTGTGTCTAAACAGCTGTATGACATGGCATATACAACTGCAATAGTACACAAAGCTTTCCCATGTATGCAAACCTGTGTGTGGTGTTATATCCTTTGCTATCTCTGAGGGTATATGTTGCAGGCAATAAATGTCATTTCTATGGGTGGCTCATACAGTCTCCAGTTGGTAAGGTGGCAACTGTAGGAATAGTGGCTGTTCCATATTGTGTGTACGTACTACATATGTAACTTACTGTACATACCTCTGCATGTGCATGTACATATATATCTGTATATATATATATATATATATATATATATATATATATATCTGTATTTGCATATATGTGTCTGTGTATACGTATCCTAGGGATGCCCATGTCATGTCAGATCCTGGTTATGGGATCTGCAACACTTAATAGTGTATTGCAGGGCGGACGTGTTTGGCTGTGGGGGGGGGTATAACTATTCGTACAAGATGTATATTGTTTGGGGCCTCTAAACCCCATTAACGGTGCATGTGGACATATATGTCTTAGTGATTTTCCCAATGTTATCTGCAGATGTATGTCCATATATATATATATATATATATATATATATATATATATATATATATATATATATATATCTGTATAGATATATATATCTGCTTACATATATATAACTATGTCCGTATATACCTACATAGATATATATCTGCTTACATATATGTAACTTGCTGTGTATATTTAGATATATAAGTGTAGACATATATATCTATAGATGTAGGCATTTGCATGTATATATGTTCATATATATATATATATATATATATATATATATATATATATATATATATATATGTATATACACGTATATAGATATGTTGTATCTGTTGAGATATTAATATATTTATACACACACACACATCTAAATGTTGGAATACAGTCTCTGTATTGTTGAATGACTGGGCTGGATGATATGTTTTTGAAAACATCAGGTTTATGTATATTTGACATGCCTTAGTGGTACATCACTACGGCTATGGAATGTAGCACATTGGAATTGAGCCTTGCAGAGGCTTTTTATGTTGTTGCTGGGCAGAACACGGGTTGCTGGATACAGAGTGGTTAAGGCAGTTTAAAGCAGTTATAAGCGGGTTTGTGTGTGTTTGCTCGGAGGTAAGCACTGCTAACTTCCGGTTACAGTTTTGCATACTCAGTTAGCTTCTAAATTGCTTAACCTGTGTAGGCATAGCTTCCCCCCATGAAAACAGGCTTAAACCCGCTTACTGCTGCTTAAAAGTGTTTAGTCCCACTTACCCTCGCACTAATTTCTTTAAAAGAAAAGAAAAAGGGGTTGATAGGAAAGTGGTGAAAAAAGGGGCACAAAGACAGAAAGACATTAGAGAAAATAGCCAGGGATGTGCAGGAAGGGTGTAGGGAAGGACCATAGCTGCCCATTTCTTCTACAGCAACAGCTGTGCATATGCACTGAATTTGGAGGTTGATTTGGACACTCAAACCCGTGGGAGGGGGTGAGGACAACAATAATACGTTGTGATGCCAGTTAGACCGGATTACATCTGTCCGGTGGACATGTGTGCGAAATGGACAGCTATGTATGGAGCGAGATTTTTTTGTGGGAACAGATTGCCCTTTTTCTTTTCAGGTGAGAGTGGGATGTTGGGGAGGGGTAGTAGATATATTTGGGGAGGTAGGTTGGGTAGGTTAACTGACAAGACAAACAAGATGCATACAGGGGCAGTATATAACACATAGGGGTAAACACCTTGATGGGGAGGGGTGTTTGGAAATCGGAAGGCCACAAGCCCCCTAGTGGAAACAGTGGGACTGAGGTCCCCACCCATGGGCAGTCACCACTGCACCTTCACAGCCCCGAAGTCGCAGAGCCAGGCTGACTCTCTAATTGCGACACGCAGCCCTAGAGCTGGTATAGAAGATCACCAAACTGCTGGTTGATCACTCTACGCACCATGACCCCAACCTGGCAATGAGTGACAGGTGCCTGTCCACGCCCACTACCGGGGCGGTGAGCCCCATACCCTGAGGTGGTTCCACCTGATGGTGGTACAGGACCAATGGACAGGGAGGTCCCAGGTTGGACACCAGACATGCTGGTGCTCGGTGCCACGGCCAGCTGAGGTGGGACAGGTGGGCCTGCTGGGACCGGCCTTCCCAAGCATGCTATAGTGTTTAGATTTCATCATATGTGGGCTAGTAATAGTCAACACATTCCAGGGTTAGGTATAACAGCATGCATATATAGTCCCATTAACCCAGACACCAGATACAGAACAGTTGCATAGCAAACAGAATACATGCATATATGGGACCACAGTGGTAATAAAAACAGCATGCAGGTACATTGATGGCACCATGCCACCAATATTGGAATAATTCAATATAGCACATGCATGGGACCATTAAAATATTTATCAAACAATTGGACAGTATCAGAACATAGGTGTTAGTACATACCAGTTGGGGTGGGTATTTTGATTATTGTTGGAGATATGGTGTGGGGGAGAGAAAGATGACATTTAACAACTATTACATTCCTGTAGTCCACATTACTTTCCTAGTCAGTGCTGCTATCTTTACCTTGCAAGTCTTACTACACTACCCTATAGCCTTAGTTTGGACAGTGATATGGCTGTAGTCATCATTACATATGAACCAGTTTTTCCTGCAGCATACACCTCTTACCTGGTATACCTGTGGAGGGAATGTTTGTTAACACTAACTAACTGTTTCTACACATACTCCCAGATTTCGGGTTGATGTTGTGCACATAGCTATCCAACTCTTTATGCACAGACTCTGGCCATGTGTTGACCACATGCTGGTGTGCCAGGACATGTCTAGAATATTGCCCTCTTCTTCCACCTTTATTGACCTGACAGACACATATACATGCTTTCCTACACAGTTATATCATGTAGCCCAGTGTGGGTGATAGTGAACAGTGATACTTTATTATTCAGAGAAACTGCAACACTCACAATTCCCTACAATACCAGTGTGCACAGTACCTGTACAGGTTATAATGGTCTGTATTTCTCAGCACAGTGTTCGTATCCGACGTACCTGTGGGAGCAGTGTTTGTTAGCACTACCTGACTTTTGCCACACAAGGTTCCAGATTACACATTAGTATTATGCACATACATCTCACTCTGATACTGTACACACTCTGGTCACAGCCTGACAACATGGGAGTGTAGATAGGACATACTTGAAATAGTACTCTCCTTACAGTTTCGGGGTTGCTACAGTGATAGATGTGTTCTCATAGATGTTCAACAATCACTTGTATTCCCTGTTTGCTGGCTAAACATCTGGGATCATCCCACAGACTTGCCAGGGGGACAGGCAGAAGATATGAGCCCATATACTGGACATTCTGGCCTCATCTGTACAGTTGTAGGGTATGATTCTGTATGCAGCCTTATTCCACTCCCAGGATTCAGACCATGGTTGCGTTTGCTACAGCTTAAACACTGTCCATCACAGTTGTGTCTGCTATACAGATATTGCTGTATATCTCCTATCTGCTTTCTGTCTTATTAATCCCCTGTGTTTTTGCATTCAGACCTTGTATTACAACACTGTTATACAGATTTCCTAGACAGTTATACGTTGTAGGACAGTGTGGGTGACAGTGATGTGTAATACCTCATTATTCTGAGCAACTGCATATCATTCTTGTATTTCTGGGCACAGTGTTGGTATCTGACAGACCTGTGGGAGGAATGTTTATTAGCACTACCTGAATGTTCCCAAACACAGTACCAGATTCCACATTACTATTATGCATATACATCTCACTCTGTTATTGTACACACTCTGACCACAGCTTGACAAGTTGGGATGTAAATGGGATGTACGTGGCTTCTTAGTCACATAAGGTATTGAGGAGTTGCTAATGTGCCAGTTTTGTTCTCATAGATGTGTGTCAATCAGTTGTATTTCCTGTTTGCTGCCTATAACTATGGGATCATCCCACTGATTTCCCAGGGGGACAAGTTGATAGGCAACAGATATGGGCCACTTTAATAGACATTTTGGACATATCTGCACAGTTGTGGGGTATGATTCTGTATGCAGACTACTACCACTGGCAGGATTCATACCGTGGCTGTGTGTGCTAAAAAACTACAGTTCACATCTCAGTTGCATGTGTTATTTGTTTTTTGTTGTCTGCATTTTCCCTGTTTACTTAATATGCGTCTCTCAGTTGTACTAAATGGCCTTTGGGGATTACACCTGCCATTTACAGGCATTCCTACACATTCACTTTATGGTGCATGGTGTGGGTAACAGTGCTTAATACAACAGTACTATTACATGATTGCAAATCTACTGTTTATACTCATGCAATTAAATAATGAATATATAATGTATCTATCTGATATATCATAATACCAATATATATCAATAAAATATGAAATATTAAAACATTGAAATACATTAAAATACATGTATGTGAATCCAAATTATTGAAGAACAGATCCTAAAAATACTGTTGTATCATTAATAAAACTAATATAAATAGTACTTAATGTGAATACATAATAACTGTGTGCCATTATGCCAAAGTCAAAAATGGCTTAATACTGATATGATCATTGATGCCTGTTTTTCCGTTAAAATCTGCCATTTACTTCCTTTCATACCCAGAAGGGCTTTCCAATTGCCACCACATGGGGAAATTTCTACATGATCTATAATGGCAAATTTAAAAGAATGTGTATCTCCACTATTAAATATATGTTGATACAATGCATTGTTTTTGTCCTTTACCTTAATGCATACATTTAATAGTGGAGCCCCTCCTCCAAGAGCTCCCCCTTATGCCGCTTCAGGTCGGCATAGTGATGCCTGACCTGCTCACCAGTTCGGGATATGCCAGTGGCACTGGTGAGGTTGCGGGCAAGACGGTCCCAGGCCTCCGCCTTATATTGGGAGCCCTTGTACTGGACCTGCAGCAGTCTCTGATCATGGTCTTTGACAAGGAGTCCTGCCATGACCTTGGACTCCTGGATGCACCAGCGCACACCTTCTCCTCTTACTGCCATAGTGCATGCAAGAGGAAGCTACAACCAGTTATGAGATGTATTCCTGCCTCTTGGGTTTAAGTAGGGCAGATTTCCCCCACTTTTCCATGATTGTCCAGTTTTGAAAAGGCTAAGTTATGGGCAAACCTGCTTAACTAAGGTTGGCATTGTTTAAAGGGGTATACCACTGGGCACAATTAGTTAGTTGGTCTACACATTGCTTACACCTCCTATGCTGGCCTGTCCAATGCTTCAAGTTGCTTACATTAGATTTTTCATTATATTTCCTTTTTGGCATTGATTTCTTATTCATTGCATCTTATATATCTGCCTAGTATCCATTATTAATCTGTATGTACACTCTATGGGATCTTTGTGTTTTACTGGGGACTTCAACACTCTATTACAATTAAACCTCACTACTGGGCTTACTGCTGTATTCCAGTTCACATATTTATGCTATCTAGTGGGTTATGGAACATATGACTGTATACTGATTCATTTCACAGGTTCAGTTTGGTTTTACTATGGTGAGGACTCGTTTGCTGATACCTCATTTTTCTGCATCTCTGTGATGACTTTGTGGTTAACTACTGTGACTATGGTGTACAGGGTCCTGGGTTTGAGACCTGCATGGCTGTTTATTTTGTTGATGGGCAGAACAAGGGCCATTGGATACAGAGTGATTAAGGCACTTTTGAGCAGTTGTAAGTGGGTTTGATTGACGGTAAGCACTGCTAACCTGCCATTACATCTGCTTACAGAGAGTTAGTTTTAGAATTGCTTAACCAGTGTAGGCATTCCTTACCACTGTGCAAACGGGTTTAAGCCCACTTACTAGTACTTAAATATACTTACTACTGCTTATTTGTGCTTAAACCTGCTTAGTAGTGCCTTATTCATTATGACACTGACACCTCACATGTGCATTTACTGCAGTACTCCAGCCATGAAAATATGTTATTTAGTGGGTTATGCAACATGCATTTTACTCATAATGTGCTTTGCCATGGAAAATGGAATCTGCTGTAGTAGGACTCAAGCCGGGAAAGCCTGCTTGTAAAGCGAATGCTCTGCCCACTACACTACTGCTATACTGCTTCATTTGCATATATTGTCCTTGTTATCCTCTTCAGCCATTTAAGCTGCATTAACTGTAGTTAAGCGATGGGCACACCCATTCACCTACAGTTAGATTTAATCGGAATTTAAAAAAAAAGGGTTTCTTCATTTTATTTATGTATACTGTTGCTGTTGTACATGAGGGGGACTGTTGGTGGGGATATGTGGTCACCTATGAGTGGCCCAGCTCATTTCATACCCCTTTCTGCTATTCTTCATTGTGGGGCATGTATATTCTGAGAGCTCTGCTCTCAGACATGTCCTGCACTCTTACACACTCCATGTAAGCCTAGGAGGTCAGGCAGCGTGCCTCATTACTATGCATGGCATGCTGCCGTCCTGCTCCTAAATGGCCTCCTTCGTGAAGGACTAAGCTAGTCCTGCATGGAGAAATAGTAAATCTGGGGGTATAACTATTGTTATATCATAAAAATAAATAATTTAAATAATGTTTTGTTAACATATTCTAAGATTAACACTAATTTTGGAAAATTCTTATTTTTTTGTTTGAAATTGTATAGAATTAGGAGAAAGTATTGGAAATGCTTTGGGCACAAAGAACATAAATAGTACGTATTGTTATATGCCTGCCTTTTAGTAGTGTTGTATGAAACTACTCATTTTTAAAGCATTTAGAAAAACAGCCCTAAAACATTTACATTTGCATTATATTTCACTGAGTGTAAATATTAATTATTTATATTTTGCATACTGTCTTCTAAAATTTATTTTAGGGAAAGCTAATATGTTAATGTATACTTGACTTTTATTGGAGCTATAAGTCATGTGATCATATTTAGGTTCATTATATACTAAGTCATGTTTAAGGGTTTCACTTCTTAATCTCGAAGCCTATATTACTGAGTCTTAAAATCTTGAGATGGCAATATTGAAACACTGGAATCCAAAACGGCAGATTTCACACATGGTAACTAAACACTTAGCCAACTTACACTGAAATTCACACCTAGGTAACTAAAACTGCACCCCCACCCCAACTAAATATACCAACTCTGTGATCACACTACAGTGGAGAACAGGACATGTTGGCCTTGACATGGGTTCCAGTTGGCCAAGTGTTTACTTATCATGTGTGAAATCCGCCATTCAGGATTCCGATGTTTAGTTGTCTCGCGATTTTAATACTCGGTAATATGGGCTTCAAGATTTAGAAGTGAAACCATGTTTAAGAGCCTGAGAGTTTAATGAAGCCTTTTATTCATGACAATTATAATTACTCTTGGTGTTCAATAAGACTGTACTTGTTTTTGAAACATTGCTTTGTTTGTTCTTGATCTTTAGTAAGAAACTTCCACCTGACAGATTCGAAGTGCTTCTTCAGTAAAAACTGTATATCAGAATAACAGTTACTGGTACCTTAATACTTCCAGAACATGGACGTTAGAGTGAGAAGCTAATAGGCAGGAAAAGACAGAGAAGGGAGAGCAGCTGTAGTCTAATTAGCACCAAATATACGACCACAACAGGTACAGGATGCAAGGAATCCAGAAAAGAGACAATAGCCCTGCTCTAAAATGAAAATAAAGCTTTCAGCTCTTCCCTTTATTTTTTAATAAAAATTGCAAAATCTTGTTCTCTTCCTTTCCCTGCCACAATTTCTATGGTAATGAAGCATCAAGCCAGCACTTTACCCAAACTACTGAAATAATGCTAAAAAATAAGGATAGCTGTGCAGAAAGTTAATGCTACAATACAGGGTTAAACATTTACAGAGCAATATCCCTAATGAAACATAATGGCCAAGAGCTCAAAGATTTGCACTTATTTGAAGCTCAGCTTCCCAAATGCAGAAAAAAATATCTGAAATGAAAACTGCCTTAATTCCTTTAGTTTTTTTGACATTGTACCATGGAAACATAATACAGAGCAGCAGGGAAAAACAAAAAGAACAGCTTCACCTAGGTATGTACAGTGCTGAAAGTAGAGATGTAAAAAGGAATTGAGTGTTTCTTTATTTTTAGAACAGGAACTAATTATATATTGCAGTCTGCTAGAAGTGAAGCTGAAAATTTTAAAACAGCAGGTTAATAACTATCAGTATCATATCCTGAATCACTTTAAAGCAACTTCAACTACAAAATACGATTCTGTACCAATATAATATATAAAAAAAGAGTGGCAAACAAAATCACAAAAGAGCGACAATTAAATTTCAATTATCAGTAAACCCGGCTGCAAAATCCAGATCAAGCATCATGTGAATAGTAGCACTAAAGGGTTTTTAGTAATGTAATGTGCAGAGTTAAGGTTAGGGGCAGGGATATGGCCTAGGGTAAAGGTTAGCACACGAGTAAGGTGAGCAGGGGAGCTTCTACCCTACCTCTGCCTAGAACCCTAACACTACACATTAGGTCATTGTAATTGCCAAAAAAAAAAATTACTACTTACTGAATTAACCTGACCTGATGTCATTTTGCAAATTAAAATCTTTTTATTTCTGTATTAGGTAACATTTACTTGAAATGTGTGATATGGATTTGTACTTTTTCTGAACTATGTATGTAACATTTATTTGAAATGTATACTATGGATTCATGCTTTTTTTTTTCTATACTATGTACCTGTATTTTTCTAGAGCTTTTCTCCCCAGTACTCCATTGAAAATGGGCTCCTTGTAGCCCAATGGACTATCCTGGAAAGCAAAGTGCAAATAATAAATAATAAAATAATAAAAACACCTTTCCCTAACAGTACCACTAATCAAGACAAGAGGACACAGAGCATGCACGACAACAAACAGGCACAACACTAAATATCTTCCCTTATCTAACCCTATCCTATTAACACTTGCAAATACACTCTACCCACTATAACAGACTCTTGCACATTCTCACAAGCACCACCTTTTCAGTCAGACATTCCTTTTCCTGCACACTCCTGCATACTTACACTATATAAAGCTTGAATTCAACAGAAATGTGATTCATATAATTGTGTAGTCACACATTTGTGCTGTCATCCAATTTTCGTCGCACATTTGGATTCTTAAATAAATGGGTGACAAGCGTATATTCACACACACAAACACACAGTGATATTTCAGAGTGTAATTTTACAGCACACGTTCTACATTTCTGGTTGTGTCTCTCTTCCAGTACATCTTATCTTCAACTTCTAGTATTAGATGTGCAGCAGATGTATGGATATTTTCTGTATGAATACTGCTCTGATACCGTTCACAAAAACATACACGTATGTCTGCATGCATGGACCTTGTTCCTGCTTCATGCTTTTGATATCCTGTTTAAATTACGCTCATTCAGAAGCATGTTAAATAATAAATCACTTTCTGTAAAAGAAACTGATATTGGACAGCTCTGAACATATTGCACTCTCAAATGAAGCAGCATCCCGTTGTGTTTGTGAGTTGCGCTAAAATGTGTCTGAATGCTCCATAAATAAGCTGTTGTCTGAATCCTCCAAAAAAGGGCATTGTTCAGATGTAGAAATGTGTCACATTTACTAGAAAGATGATGGCTGAAACACAAAAATTGTATCAGATGCTGTATGTAAGAGTATATTACAGAAATGTGTATACAGACAAGAGATGAACATAACTTACGTGATAATATCACTGTAAAAAATGGCTAATACTAGAGGAAAAGTCAGTGCAAAATGATAAATGCTGAAGGTGGTTCTGGCTCCACTAGAATCATTCCAGTCACTGGCAGTAAGACTGAAATGTGACCTGCTTAAAATTACATACACTAATGATTGTGATCAGATGTGATCTGCTTAAAATTACACACACTAATGATTGTGATCAGAAGAGTATTTAGGTTACCCCAGAAGTGGCTGGAATGAAATAACAAACTAATGGAGTTAGCCACTGGGCCTGCATCAATGATTTATGTGCAAGACGACACTGTCATAGCCAGGATTCATAGAGATACACTGCACTTCTGTTTAACATTTGCACAGCTTAATGGCACTATGTGGCAGTATAAGGTGCCACTGAATATTCAGAAGAAGACAGGCAGCTCTTAAGTGTAGCCAGCTGTGCTTCAGGGTATATAAATGAACCATCATGCAAAAGTGCAACTAGACATATCTGTGCATGAAACACATAGCCAGAAACAGCACAGTAGCCATAGGGTGGCCATATACACCAGCAGCAGCACATTGTGTGATTTCCTGAGAACTGAAACCGTGAAGTCATAGACCAATAAATCTGAAAAATAATGCACTAAATGTAGTAGCTAGACTGATCATGTTACCTGGGTCTTTGGTAATACAGTATAAAACACTTCCGAAATCTATGTAGCCATATCTATTCACTATGGCACTGATCTGGACATCTATCAAATGCTTAAAAGGGGAGGAAAGGTTGTATAGAAAAGCTGAAAAAAGAGGACCCAATCTAATGGTCACTCACATATAGGTGTGTTCAGGATAAGGAGATACAGGGCAACTTTTATGTGCCTCAGTCTACCAGGTATGGGGACTTTTTCCTGTAGATCTTGTTCAGCTTGTAAGTATATACTTACGGGCTCAACCTACATACATCCTTACATTAATTTTCAAATCAAACTTGATTTTTATGCTGACTGCAGAACTCAAAATATTGTTTATTTTGCAAGCTGCCAGGTCTGTCATGCCTTCTATATAGGAAAAACTAACAGACCACTGAAGGACAGGATTCTCAAACACTATAGTGATATTAGGAACAAGAAAGATACAAATGCCTTAGCACAACACATTGGTTTACATAGCTCAGAACACACCTCTAAGTTCTTTGTAGTTCAGGTTTTGGAAGTTTGTATTAGAGGGGGTAATACATTAAATAAAACAGAAAGAGCTGAACAGAAATGGATCTTGATCTCGAATGCAGAGAAATTCCCTGCTTTAAATGGCATCTCTAACCTTAAACAATTCTTGAAAGCACGCCTGTTTAAGCATTAATGTTATTTTTAAACAAAGATTTTAAACTAAGATATTATTTGTACTGTTTCCCTTGTATTTATAAGAATTGTTGCATTGCTTGTGTGTGTACCATTTAGTTAATTTACCAGATTTGCATATGATAGCTGATTGGCCTTGCTTTCTTTTTAAACTCATGTCTTTCTACTTGTTTATTAGTCTGAAGAAGCGATGGTGTTATCGCAAAAGCGCTCACTTTTATCACTTTCTTGTATGTTCAGTAAATAGAGTTTTTGCCTAGTCATGTTGGTTTGGTACTTGTTTTTTTTTCCATTTCCCATTTTACTTGGTTATGTAAACCACTAATGTTAAATAATTGTACACTAAACACAGTCCATGGAAAGTGGATTAACAACTGTGGTTACCCCCAGTAAAATCTTGACCTTCTATAAAGTCTGCATCGATACCACATAGATACATGATGTATTTTAAACCTCCAGATTTCATGTCTAAAACTAACAACTTTAACAAACTAGAAAATCGTGTAGTAGTAGTAGTTGAACCTTTACAATGGCACCCAAGATGGAGAACAGAAGTTCCCTGCCTTGTATCCCTCATATTTAAGAACATACAGGTTGAAGCTCTATACTGGACATGCTCCAGATTGTAAACCTATATTGCTGGAAATAATTAATGATGTGGTGAGCTGGTTATTGGGATCACAAAGACAATTTTGTCCATAAAGTCTGAGCTTCCTAAACATTCATTCCCAGGCAGAATCACATATGTAAACTAATATCCAAACATTTTAGATGGAGACCTACAGCAAAAGTTTAGTTAGTGCCCAACCTCTTAATTATACTCTTTTAACAATTGACACTCATTTTCACAGACTACAAAAGCTCAGATTTGGCTATGGGTCCTGCAGCAAGAGCAAGGCAAAAGACTAGACATATTGATCTAAATTAACAGGCTTTTGCTCAGTGAGGATCATCCTAATGTCCATGGATCCATTCAGAAATCTACCCCTGATCTCAAAGAACTCATAAAGAATGTTAAGGATATTTACAAGACAGAAAGAGAAACCGCTGATCAGATTACATATGTCAGTCTGTAATATCACTTGTCTATATGTTTTAAACAACACAAACACAGAAGACTGTTACATGAAAAGTGTCACTCTTCTTATTCTTATGGCTGGTCCCAATAAACTAATTTAATTCTTCGCTCTTTTTAAACATCTTTAGAGAATGGGCTACCTGTAGATCACACCCTGACTAGAGAATGAATGTTCCTCAGCAGGGTGTTAATTTACAGGCAATGTCCACTGAAAAATGAGTCCACAGCCTCACGGCAGCATTTTAAGCTGCCATGGAGTGTGTACAGAAAAACCTAACAGATGCCATTATTTTACTTTCACTACGCAACGTTTTGCTGTTAATCGACTGTAAGATAAGAAAAAAATGAAAATGAAGTGCGCGTGTATGTGAGAGTGTTTGCATGTATGAGAGTAAAAGAGATGTCCATCGAGTGAAACAGAAAAAAGTGCATTTGTATCCATGTTTATGTTTCTGTCTGCCTGTGTTAGTGAATGTGTGCATGAAAGCAGGAGAGACTGTGTGTGTGTGTGTGTGTGTGTGTGTGTGTGTGTGTGTGTGTGTGTGTGTGTGTGTGTGTGTGTGTGTGTGTGTGTGTGTGTGTGTGTGTGTGTCTGTGAGTGAAGAGTGAGAATCATTGAGTGAGCCCCTGGGAGCAGCAGCAGTTAAGAGGTTTACGTACTTCTCGACCTCTAAGACACAAAAAATCTGGACGAATACACAGAAACAGGGGCACATTTTAAATATTACTCTTAGAAAGTTACTAGAATAATAGGATTTGTGTTATCATTCATTTTCTGAAGGATATGACTTCTGAAACTCAAATGCATATAATTATTTAGCTACATTAATCTTTAGATCTTCTCAGTCATTTATAAAAAAAAAATTATGAGGAACACACCAAAAATATGAGGCAAAAATCTGGACTTTCTGCAAAAATCTGTACAGTTGAGAGGTATGCTTAGATCAAGGTGTCTGGATAAGCCTGAAATAAACAGGTGACAAAGGCTCAAAATAGGAACATATTTTAAATTATTTTTGTTAGCATGCATTTTCTATAGCAGAGGTGTGTGTGTGTGTGTGTGTGTGTGTGTGTGTGTGTGTGTGTGTGTGTGTGTGTGTGTGTGTGTGTGTGTGTGTGTGTGTGTGTGTGTGTGTGTGTGTGTGCGTGCGTGCGTGCATGTGTGCGTGTGTGCGTGTGTGCGTGTGTGCGTGTGTGTGTGTGTGTGTGTGTGTGTGTGTGTGTGTATGTGTGAGTGACATACACCACTGGCAGCAGTAAAGAGGTTTGCATACCTCTGGACCTATCAGCTGAAGAAATCTGGATAAAGCCTAAAATAAAGGGGGGACATGGCTCAAAAATAGGAACAGATTTTAAGTATTGCTCTTATAAAATTACAAACTTGCTTAAATGAAAGGATGTGTGTTATCATGAATTTTCTGAAGGAAATAAAAGTCTGAAACTGCTTGCCTGTGGCATCAGGCCTCAGAACACCCCTGGGCAGGCATTATTTCCACAATTGCTTCTTTATTAAATCATAATTTTTTAAATAGTAACAAGAGAATGTATAAGAAAGCAAGCATAGCAACATTTTCATTATCATTCTCATGCAATGTACGTTTTCTTTTTAACAGTTTCATTCACTCCTCCAGTATACAAATTACTCACTTCCTGCCGTCCCTCAAACCTCACCCTTCCTCATCATTATTCCACATGTATTGTTCCCACAATTTCCATTTTTCTATGAAATGTGCTCCCTTTATTTACTAAAGATCTTTCTCCAATTTTTTTCTCACCTTTACAGTATTCAATGCTTCAATTATAGATGATTTACATTTTGATTTCCATTTTCCACTAATTGCTTTTTCATAGTCAATAGCATTAAACTTACTAAGTCCTTACTATGTCTAGGCAATTCAGATCCTATGTCCCAGCTTAAAAGATTTATTTTCTTGGTTACAACCATTTGCTTCCCCAACATTTCTGACAAAGTCCTCTGTAGAAGCTTTTTTTAAATGCCACCTCATTACATTTGCCAAAAACATATTTCCCAATTACTTTACACCTCCAGCATTTACTATCTACCTGAGGAAAATAATCTGAAGTCTACTTGTTGTATAAAATTCCTATGCAAAACAATTCAGTGCAAAGATCCTAAAGCTCTGGACTTTACTGCATATGTGGAAGGCCTAGAGATAATGACTCAGTGTTCCTTTGTAAACTGTGTTTCCATTCTCTTTTGTTTTCCCAGTCTTGTATAGCCTCCTCTGATTCATTCTTAGAGTTATTATGCAATATTTTATATACCATATGACTTATCCTTTTTAACAGCAGCTCCCATTCTAGAATCAACTAAAAACACTGCTACAACTGGTCTTTCACTTAGCTCACCCCTATCCCTTTATGTTTGCCTATACTCTATCAATCCCTGGTAGGTAAGGCAGTTTCTAACCTACAGTCAATTTTCCATCTTTTGGTCAGATGAGAAACTGTTCACTCCCCCCCCCCCCCACCCCAGAGCCCACCAGTACAGAATTATTCCATGTGTCTCTACCAAGAATTCAGATCTGCATCTAAATGGTTAGACTAAAAATAAGAAAGAATGTACTCCACTTCCTTGGACTGCTTCTGGGACTGATTGAGTCTTCCATCCACTGAAACTACTGTCAATAGTAAAGGTTTCAAATATTTAACTATAAAAATCTTAGACTTTCAGCATCTACCCAGTTCCCAGATTCATAGATATACTGAGATCCTGCCCTTTAGTTTCTCCCCCAAGGGCACCTATTTAGAAGATCCTCCAACCCCTATACCCTATAGAAGGATCCCATTAAATGTACTTAAGTTGTTTGCAGGTATATCCATAATCCGTAGCCACTTGTTAAAATAAATTTTCTGTCGGGCAAGTAGAGTTAAATCAAGTCTCCTATCCACCTAGAGTCTCATTCTAATTGTCTTTACCTGCAGGCAGCTGTTGCTAATTCCTGCCATTATATAAACCATTGCTAAAGGGCATATCTCTTTTTTTAATTTCTCCAAATCTTTTGGGTTTCTAACAGCATGACAGGAATGGACCCCATTCCTAAGTTAAAGTACGATTAAAGTTCATGAAATTAGTATTGTTTCATTCTTTGATGTCAGCAAAAAGTGCTCTTCGCAGCACTCGCAATGTGCCCAGTAATGACTCCTATTGCAATTTGTATGGAGTTACATGTATTGATAGCGCATTTAAATTGGATTGTAGACTCTTTTTTATAAGACCCGTTGCTCCTACTACTATTGGTTCTATCTTGGTATCTTTCTTCCACATTGCTCTCATTTCTGCTTGCAAATCCTGATATTTTATGTTTCCCTGTACGCAGGACACTGTAGTCACTGAGTGTGGCGATTTTAATGATTAATGCTACTTTTGTCTTCTTTTCCTGGACCACTATATCTGGTTTTCCAGCATCTATCTTTTGATCTGTTGGTAATGGGTGATCCCATGTGATGTAGGCTTCATAATTTTCTATGATTCTTTATGGCTCATATTTCCAGTGTTTTTCAGTTACTTCAGTACCATAATGTTTGCACAATCCCCAGTGCAACAGTCTTGCCACATAATTATGCCTTTTAGTATACAGTCCTTCTGCCATTAGTATATCACAACAAGCAACAATGTATGCAACTGTTTCCAATTCTGTTTTACAAAACCTACATTTGTCTGTTTCTTTCACTTCTTCAATGGACTTTGTAAACCAACCTGTACGTAGCCCACTATCTTGGGCCACCAGTATTAACCTTTCATCTCTTGGTTTAAATTCACCTCTCCTTAACCCTTCCTGCGTTTGTTTCTTATCAACATGAGATTTTTCCAGAAGTTTTCTATACTTGCAAATATATTTATGCTTTTTCCACATTTCTTGTCTTCTCATCTGTTCCTTCACCTTATATTCTTTCTTTTGTCTTTTTGGCACATTCAGTTGCTGCCTGATTTTTATCCACTTCTGGTTCGAGTTCCATTCTTGCTGGACGCCGATTTGCTTTAGCTAGTCTAAGCAGGGAAGTCATCTTAGATTTATTCTCCTCATGTTTCAAAACTTTCATTACATTTGGGTCTTGTGAGGTCATCAGATATATGTGCAGTCCCATGATTGCAGATCTGTACATATAATCAATTTCAAGGAGGCCCATCCCTCCTTCAGAACGAGGAATATAATCTTGGTATACACTGATTTTTATAAATCATTTGGTGAGCATGAAGCATCCTTCTTGTTTTCCTATCTAATCTATCCAGCATATTTTTTGGCCAGTCAATCACTCCAAAACTGTAAGTTAAGACAGCAATAGCAAATTGGTTTAGAGCTTGGATTTTGTTCCTAGATGTCAACACTGTTTTCAGGATTAATTTAAGTCTTCTGAAGTACTCCTTACTAAGTTTTATTCGCATTTGTTCATGTTTTATTGTTGATCCTTCATCAATTCCCAAATATTTATACACTCCCTTTTGTTCAAGTTCTTTTATATCACATTCTTGTCCCAAACTGATGTTTTCTTGGTGCTGCAGTTTTCCTGCTTTAAAGGTTGCCTTTGCACATTTATAAAGACAAATGACATTCATATATCATCAGAAAAAGTTTTGACAGTTTGCAGTTGTGCTTTCAGTTTCTCATCTGATGAGATAACTGTCTTTTAGCTTTTCCTGGTTAGGAGTCGCCACAGCGGAACTCCGGTCCGCAAATGATTGGCAGTGAATTTTTACGGTGTCGAGTTGCCAGCCCAGCACCCAACCTTCAAGGAAGGTACACCCACACATGCACACACTTACCTGCATGTCTTTAAAGTTATTAACTTTTCAAATCATCAACAAAGAGAAGATGAGACGTCTTTGCACTTTGTTGTTTTCTAGGAGCCAAATTATAGCCATGACCTAAGCTGTTAAGTAGACAGCTTAATGGATTAAGGGCAAGGGAGAATAGCAGCGATGACAGAGAGTCACCCTGGAATATCCAGGATTTTTATCCCTGGAATAATAAGTTGTCCTTTATCATTGCTTAATTGCAAAGTGGTCTACCACTGTTTCATGGTCACTGTAATGTAAATCGATCAGCATAGGGTGCATGTTATACATTTTTAAGCACTCTTTTATCCATGAATGCGGGATATCAAATGCTTTTTTGCAGTCAATCCAGGCCATACTTAAGTTCTTCCCTTTTTTACAGTTCTCCACTATGACTTTATTTAACAACAAATGATCCTGTGTTCCATATGACTTTCTTTTATTGCCCTTTTGTTCTATTGCCATAATTGAGTTTTCTTCTAAATGACTATAAACTCTGTCAGCATCAATTCTGGTGTATAGTTTATACATCGTCAGAAGGCAAGTTATTGGTCTATAATTTTTAGGGATGACTGCAGGTTCACTCTTAAGTTGGAGCATTGTTTTTCCTCTTGTTAGCTAGGTTGATGTCTGTTTGGGGTGCACATAAAAATAATTCTTACTCATGGCTAAATCTTTATGCAAAGATGTTAATACTTTTAACCAGAAGTTAGGTACTGCATCTGGGCCTGGGGTTTCGCTATTAGAGGCTTTGCTTAACTTTGTTTCAGTCTCCCTGGCTGTTACTTGATCCCATTTCATATCCTGTACCTTTAAACTTCTTATTCTTTCTTTTACTTCTTCTGTCCAATTAGCATCTTTGTTATGTTCCACAGGATCTTCATAGATACTCTCCAGAATTTATCTATTTCTTTTTTTGGTGGTCTTTCAATTCCTTTTACCTTATTTCTCAATTCTCTATAAAACTTTTTTGGGTCCTCAATAAATTGTTTATTTTGTACTTTTCCTTTATATTTGTCTATGTATCTTCTAAGTTTTTTCCGCCTGTGCTGAGATTTTTAGTTTATTATTTGCGATAGTGCATGATAGATCCTGATCTGTTCTAATATTGTGCATTGCTTTTATCACATCTATCTTTCTGAGTATTTTTGTTGATCTGTTCCATCTTCTATACTCTTCTAATAGAGACATGTCTTGTCTTAGTTGCTATATGGTTTTCTCTATTCATTACTTCCATGATGGAATTAGATTTATCCCCTGTCTCTCCTTCACTACCCTGTGTTCTTGTGGTAGAACTTTATCAGTTATTAATTTAGCTGCACAGTAATATATCCTGTTTACTTCTGTTATATCACATGGATCTCTGTGGACAGTCTTAATTACTGTGTTCATTTGCTTTATCAAACTTCTGACTTTTTGGGTTTTATTGACCTTTTGCAGTCTATTTCTTTCATTAATCTTAAAATGTATATCTATCTATGTTAAGTCAAGCAACTCTTCTCTTAGCTTGGTTTCTTCTAAACAGAGGGTACATTTTTTGTTTCCCATTTCCTGCGGGCATTCTATAGAAAGTTTTATTACATCTTTCTGTGGCACATTCTCTTCAATTTTATCCTGTGCCATCCGTTGATTTGTCATATGGGAACTCACTGGCCTATCACTCCTCAGCATTAACTGCATCAGACTTTCCACAGTTTCCTGTTCCTTCCCTTGCTGTCCAGCTTCAAATGGATGTTTATATTTGTTTTGTGTGGAAGGCTCCAAAATATCTTCATATGGCACCTGACGAGTTGCTGCCCATTCCACTGGTTTCCCCTTAATTTGGAGTTCCATTGCTCTGTCCTGTTGTGGTGTTTTCTGAATTAGATTTTCTACACTGAGTCCTTCACTTTGGAGGTACTTCATGACCTCAGTTTCTATTTCTTTAACTTCTCCATTACTGCTCTCCTTTTCTACTTTTCATCTGCCTTATTTTTTTGCACTGTAAAGTTTTCCATGTCTGGATTTCTTTGCCTGTATTGCTCTTCAGATATCTTTGGTGCTGCTCTTTTTGTATTGATTAGTTTTGCTTTCTCCTTTGCATGGATATTACACCATATTAAATCTCTTTTTCTTTCCCATGTCCATATTTCTTCTTCAGTTGTCTCCTGATCTTCCTGTTTCTCCTTACTTTGGGGACTCGTTCCATCATGCTGTGATGTAACGTGTTAGACCTTCTACATCAAATCCTTCACTTTGCAGGCATTCCATAACTTCAACTTCTATTTTTTAACTTCTACTTTACTAATTTTCTTTTCTACATTCCCTCTTTATATATTATTTTATTTATTTTGGAATTTTCCATGTCTGGATGCCTTTCCCTCTATTTCTCTTGGAATATCTTTTGGGCTGCCTTCTTTATGTTGATTAATTTGGCTTTGCCCTTGCATAAATATTGCACCATATCAAATCTCTCTTTCTTTCCCATATCCATATTTCTATTTTATGCTTTTCAAAAATATCTAGGTTTTGTTGTTTACATTTTTGTACTTCTTCAGATGCTTCTTTTTACTAAAAAGATCAAAGTTTCTTGGTCTATATACTGTTTTTCTAAAATCTGTTGTATTAATGACCCCAAATTTTTATTTGAAACATCTGACGGTTTTTCTTGTGGAAGTATTTTTCTTTCCTCTTACTTATCTCTTAATTTTTTTTGTATATCTTGTGTCTGGAAATTCTGCACTCTTTGCATAATAGTAACAATACATATTTTCTTTCTTTTCCGCAATAGCCCACTCTATCATCTTTATGGCTCTTCTTTGGCCTATCAATTTTTGTGATTTATGTGGACAGTTACTTCCTTCTACAACAGGGTCCCCCTCCTGAAGGTACTCACCAAGACTTGAGGATGAATTCAGTTTCAGCACTACTACTCTCCTTTGCTTGCTGACTTTTCATCTCTCCATTCGGACCCGTCCCCATCTCCAGAGAGAGTAATAAGATGATAATGAAATGCTCAACCTTAGTAAATATCTCCAGTCCTCGTTCTCCTGAGCAGAATACATCTACAATCAAAGAGTAGATGAAGAACTATCTCATTTTGTACCCCTTTAAGATCTTTATGGTATATCCACAAATTGTCAGTTACACTACAAGATTAGTTTGTTTTGCTTGGAGTTACAGTTAAAATTCTCTCTTTGCTTGCTACATCATGAAAACTTAATAAATCTCCTATGAATCTAAGCTCATGTCAGCAAATTAACCTGCCTTAATTAATAGTGCCAGTTATCTGTTCTGTGTGTTAGAATCCTCAATAACATATCCATACATTCATATTTTAATTACTGTTTTCACCACAGAATGAAGCATAACTTAAGTGTTTAACTAACGTCATAGCTCTGAGTCCCCCGTCTATTTTACCTGGCAAACTAAATTATGTATAGAGGCTAAAACTAGTAACACAAGAAAGCATCCATAAAATCTGTATGTAGTCTGTAGTTATTATTCCCTCTTGTCAGTTGCTTTAACTGTAAAGAATTTAGGCACTTTCTGTTTTCAGCCATAAGACTAACAATGGAACTATATGACTAGCAATAGAACTGTAAGACTATAGCAAGACTATAGCAATGGAACTACAACAATAGCAATGGAACTTTAAGACTAGCAACGGCACTATAAGACTAGCAATGGAACTTGAAGTATGCACCACTAAGCTTCTTCACATGGCATACACTTCTTAGATGCCAAAATCTGAAGGGGTTTATGCAGAGGCTGTTTTACTTTACCTCAGGATGCCTTCTGCACAATATCCTTGCTGCATTTCAGTAGTGCATTTTTATTATGATCTAAAATGAGTCAAAAAACATAGTCATAGTGAGGTTCATACAGTAGAACCTAGTGATAACATGGCTGTTATGTTTAGGTTCTTGAGTATATTCCTAGCTGCTAAAAAATAAATCAAAACTAATGTTGCCACACATGCACTAATCACATGAGAATTGCATTAGAAAGCAACTAATAATTTTAAAAAAAGCTTCACCACACCTCATACAGTGACATAATCAACAGTCACACTAGAGATCCATCAGAAAGCAGCTAAGACATTTTGTGCTGACACACAAATGGTAGTCAGAAGGTAGAAAGAAGTGCATTTTTAATTGATTAACAGTTTTAGAAGTTATGCACCTTTCACTGCCACATGACCTGTTTTTTAAAAGGTGGTATCACATACAGACAGCTAAAATTCCTCATTTATTACAACGCATTATGACTAGGTCTTCAGTCATAACCAGCTGCTGATGTGTATTTGAGAAATGGGTTGTTGAGACATTTATCTTTCATTCTTCACATAATGACAGTCTTCTGTGTCTTTTGGATATCTTTCACAGCTTTAGTTTGGTCACAATATCCTTATGCTTTTCAAGTATATTATAGTCAGAATGCTGATTCAAGGAATTTTACATTTAAAACCTACTTTTTTAAATGTTTAGATAATGATGGAAACTGACTCGGTTGCAGGTGGTTCCCTAAAAAACATAAACCACTCAGATCAAGTCGAAATTTATTTTAGTGGGCTTTTCATACATCTCAAGGCAAATAACAGCAACATAAACAATCTCCATTTATCATATACTAGGGCTCCACCAAGTACATTTAAAATGCATATAAACTCCTCTTTTTTCACTGGTAAGAAAACAAACAAAAAAAACCTAAACCTAATAATTACTTGTGTATCTTGAGTCAAAAGTACTCATTGAGTTTGATATACTTTAAGTAAATTTCTAGAATAAAGGCAAAAAGAAACTGAGCAACAAAAGACTGACTGTTGGGGCTTTCACAATCTTTGGGCAAGCTTTATCTTGAATCAAAAATATAACCTCTAAAGAATCCAGGAACCACTATCTAGAATGCTAGGAACATGATACTTCTTCAGAATGAACAAACTAAGTAAAAACAGTCAGTATATGCACTGCTGTCTCATTATGTAATGTTTTCTTTTTTTTTTTTTTGCATCCAATAAAATGGAATAAACATTGAATCTGAAGTATGTTTTTTTTAGAAAATGATTTATAAAATGCTTCTCAACTTCAGCACATATTTAATAATAAATAAGTAATTAGGAGCTGAAGAAGAAGTGAATTAAAGGCATAACTACTACTGTATTTTTTGGCCTTTAAAATGGTGGCCCTGTCTCCCCCATTGTAATTAACGTTATGTATGTTTTTTCTCAAAAAAATTCAACCTTTCTAAAACTTTTCTTCACTGAGATATATCTACATAAGGTATTCATAATACAATATTTCTGTTTGATGGCAGACAGCTTCTCATACATTCACTGTGACAGTTTGCAAAATATTTTACCTGTATAAACATTTCATAGCTGTCACAAATGGCTATGCAAACAACCACTTGAGAACTGCAGTAATGGTATGCCTTTGGACTAAAGGTATAATTTAAATAGCCAAATGAAATGTAGGTGCATGAATTTATACAATGTCATGTGTGGCACATGCCACACTGAAATATACCCCACAGCTTCTGTGTCACTCATCAGATTTCATTTTCACTTTTATAACAGTCTTTGAAGTTCTTTCCTCTCTTATGAACAGAATGTAGCATCCCTGTACCACACAATAAAATGGTGCTATGTCTACAAAGCATTTTTAAATTATCTTTAATAATACATTTTAAAGTATTACTGTCCACACTACAAGCTACACAAAATGAAATATTGTTATTGTGCATATTAGTGCATGGTTTGAATGTAAAAAATCATATAATATAATACAACAAAACATAAATAGAGTGAATGTATTTAGTTGCCCATTCTGATGTTTTCATTCAGTTTATAAATCAAGCTAAAATATATTATTTAGGACTTGTTTTGCTTGTTTTATGGTCAGACACCAACTACTATGAATAAGTTATATTTTACATTCTGAAGTAGGTATAGGTGACTTTTCTGGACTGAAAGCTCATGTCTCCCTTGTCTGATATCAATTGCTTTTGAGTTTTTAATAATTGTAGAAAACTCAAAGGCAGAGGGGATACAGGAGAACTTTAGTTAAGGGTTAGTATCTGCAGAGAGTGTTTGTGTTTTTTTAAATGCCACCTGTTTGTTTCAAGGATCTGTTTTATTTTCCCAAGCACTTATGTCATGTATATGTAATCCTGAAAAACTAAATTGTGCAATTGAATTTGCTTTAAGTAAAGAGTTGAATTGTTCAGTTACAGTTTATGTATTATATATGTGCTTAATGGTTTACTTATTAGTATGTAAGAGTAATCTCTGAACATGTAGACTCATTAACTGTTGTCATCTGCCTTATGAAGACTGATAGCTTAATGTAATTAAATTCCAGTTGACTTATTTTAAAAATAGACAGTAGTTGTGTTCTTAGAGTGACAGACTGGGTTAGCTGGTGGCAATGTGTTACCATAAATACAGGGAAAGGGTTATTGGCACTAAAAATATCATTAGCCCCATCTGTGAAACATTATATGTATGCAAAATTATCTTTCCCAAGTTTCAGTTATTGTAAGTAAAATAGTACTGGAAGACACTCTGCTTAGAGGAAGGTGGGTAAAATCAGGGGAAGCCAGTGATTATACCTCTGCTCTGCTGTTGCTCAGTGTAATGCTTATTTGTCGATGGCAACCTTTGATCATAGGGCAGTAGTATATTTTTGCCATATGCTCTTTAGGCGAGTTACCCATCTCCTATTAATTCAATTGTCAACAATGAAGATCATGAGACTGTAGCCACCTAGGAGCTAGTTGTGCTATCTTTAAAAGCTGTACTATGACAGGCATCATTTTTTGGACAAGAGTTTTTTTCCTTACCCTTATTTTCTATGTCTATTGCCCAAGAAGTTCATCATTGTGCCTTTTTAAAAAATATATGCTCACTTTGATTTTGAAACATTTACATTAAAAAAGATAAATAGAGTTTACAAATGTCATAACATACTCACAGTTAGCCTGGAATTCCAAAATATTAATTCCAGTTTTGACAAAAAAGGATGTATTGTTTTTCACTATTCTTCCCTTATAACCTATACGGAAACTGGAAAAATCCATATTAGTGGCCAATAAAAATTATGGTCATGGAACGCATAAAAGTCCATACTGAAAGGTTTATTCACTTTTATACGATAGCACATAGAAGTGCAATGCAGACACAAAATGGCAAATAGATGTTACTCAGCATACATACAGATGTGAAAAATTCATGGTTTAAATGTAGTGCCTCCATAATCAAATGAAAATTTGGGTCCCAATATTTTACATATATTAGTACTATTCATAGTTATGCACTTTGACATTTTTCATGAAATGCATCAGGCAGTTAGTACTCAGAACTAGTATTTTACTGCAAAACCATAATACTTCAGCATGAAGTTATTCTGAATTATTGATCACCTTTTCTCAGTCATGGGTGTGATCATAATCACATCATTATTTGCATCACATTTATGATTACTCACTGATGGAAGTTAGAAAGGGAAAGTAAAGTGAAGGGTTTTTAGCAAAATCTGAGATCTTACATATCTTGATTTGTATGTACACAAATAGGTTTCTGCATTCAGAGTTTATATTTAAATTAAAAAATAATAAATGGTTGAATTGGTTGCGTTGCCAAATATAACAATCAGCACCAGCATCTTGACTACTACCATGAATATTTTTGCTACTCAGACATAGCTATCTCCACAGTTGTTTGACTTTTTCCACCTAGAATGTTGGTATTCCACTTGAACAATAAAATTATTTACATAAATGACTAAATGACATGGGTTAGAATTGCACATAAGTTAATCTAGCTCCATGGCATAGAGAGATGGAGCCCGTACTATGAGCCAGATGAAATGAGATTGACTAGTAGATTGAGCACTGGAGGAGCCATATGGTGTTATTATATGTACATATATCCATAAAAGAAAATGTTCATCTGATGTACAAATGCTGCCCCACCAGGAGCTTTTAGCTGAGCTATTAACCAATTCATAGTTTTTGAAGAAACATCATATTTATTTTTAGGGATAAAATTATAAGCTACTATTCTGTATTCATTGATTTAAAATATTATAAATAAGAAAACAATCAACTTCTATTTTATATGTAAGCTGCCATATTTATGCTAACAGATGCATTATCTAATACATCATTTATTCCCAATGAGAAGAATTTAATGGGCAGTACTTTTTAGTTAACTATTGTATATTAGCCATCTGGACTTTTACAACATCTTGCTGTATTACTCTGTAAATTTCCCACATTTAGTGTTAGAATGTCAATGGTATATAATGAAGTAGCTATTATCAAAGTGTCAGTTGTGAAAATGAAGTTGCCATGTCATCTTTGCATGTTAGGCATGATTTCCTTCGTATATGCTCATTGTTAAGGAGGTTTACTTGAATGTGAGGCATTCTGCTGGACTTAGCTATTGATAGGTCTAAGAGGCATAAAAGACTGGATTGTTATTTTTTATAGAATAATCAGTGTTTTTCTTTGTTTGGGGGGAGGGGAAGTCAGGTAAAAGTCGATATTTTTTTGATCTAGGAACATACTCCTTTTAGGTCCAAATATTATATTTTTTATAATGTTACCTTGTAAAAGAAAGGTTTTCTGGCTTAAATTTTAAGTGGTACAGTCTTCAAGGCATTTGAGTTAGGTACCCTATTATCTAATTTAACTATTTTAAGACATTAACTGAAATGATGCTAGTTTTAGAATAACATACTTAGTCTGAAGAACCACTGAATCGAGAGACAGAATTTAATTACTACCAATGAGTTTTGCTTGAGACTGATCAGTATTTTCTATCTGTATTGGCCATAACAACTGTTTCTCACACATAAATGCACTTTATATTTGGTATGCTGTTGCTCCAAGAAAAGTCACAATACAATTAAACAGAACCTATAGAAGCATTATAGACATTGGTGTCTCCAGTGTATGCATGGCTGCTTTACTACACTTCCTTTATAATCACTTCCAAACAAAGATTCCAGTCAGTTTATCCAATGGAGTAACAATCACATTAGACTGCAGATATTATCCAGCCTCAACTCATCTCTTTTGATTTAGGATCTAGAATTCAGGTTAAGGGGGGATTCTGTCTCTTTCTTCCCCCTCTCCAACCCTTTTACACCTTTTTTCTCTACCCCTAAGGCAACATTTATTACTTTCTCATTGTTTTTTCACACTGATTAGTTGTCTGTCATTCTCTTAATTCTCATTTTGAGAATTTTTAGCTGTGGAGGATAGCCTCTAGGTCCCATCTAATGTCCTTATCTTTTCAGAAAAAAAACTTTCTACTTAGATTGGAATTAAAAATTATTCCCAGCCTAAAAAAACACTTTCCTATAGTCATTACATGTACAGTCTAGTATCAAATGCTGGAAAATGGATGAGATTTTAACTTGATTATAGTTGCTGTAGTTACACTGTATGGGACTGGTAAACTTTTCTTATCTGTGTTTATGTTCTTAGACTTCCTTTTCCCTAAAAATGTAAATAAGTTCACCGGAGTACGTTCATCTGTTACTTTTATTTTAATAAATTAATTCAGGACTGATGGAATACCAGAAAGGTTATAAACAAAGATCAGTTATGTGTCCTCAGTACATTCATAGATGAGCAGATTGGGTATTTTCTGAACTTGTGAAGAAATTGCATAGGTCTTCCAGTGACATAGTCTCATTTAATATACATGCATTGTGCTTTGTAAAAAAAAAAAAAAAAGATTAGAAAAATTAAGCTATGATAGCTTGCTTCAAAAAAACTATATATTTCAGGTAGATTTTGATAGATCTTAATGACCATCATATTAATGCAATGCAACATTTCTTGGGTAGTCTCCAAGGGAGTAACATTATACAGGTGTACTCAGATAATTCAGAAGCTTTAAACCATGTTATTTTTTTAAATTTAATGAAACTAATTAGTTTGACAGTTAGTACAGGGGATTGTGGCTCTAAAATGTTAATGAGTTGCATCCTGTAACCACAGAGTAGAGGGTTTGATTACTTCTACCTTTGTTGGCCTGCTGTGTGACTCTAAGCATGTATTCTATGAAAAGAAATATGTGTCCAAGTGTTTACCTGATTGACAAATGTATAAAATACAAAAAATAAATAAATAAGATTGTTTACTTTAAATATAATCTATTCTTACCACACTTTGGGAGTGAAAAAAAGCTCATTCCCTAATTAAAAAGTATTAGATTTAAAATGGAGAGGAATAATGTTCATGGCAAACTTTAAATATTATCTAGTAACTCCACTTTCTCTTTTTCTATACAAAGTCAAACTTTCACCCCTATAAAATTCTGACAATAAATGGACTAAAGTTTAAATCTAGAAGGTACATCATTTCATGCACAAGCACAAACAGCATTGTTTTCATCATTATTCAAAAATTCAGAAAATTCACGCTAGAACCAATAGGAATTATATTGCTCACTCCTTAAGAAATCAAGTTAACTGATTCACTATATCCACACTATTATGTCAGATAATCGCTGTCTCTCCTTTTAATTAAAGTTTATTTATGTATTTATTTATTTGTTGTTTGTTTGCTTACCAGGACAGTGCACTGATCAATAGTGAACAATTTCAGGATCAATTTCTGGCTGAAATACAAACTTTTATAAATAATAATGACAGAACAGAAATACAACTAATAACAGAGAAGTTCAGTTTCATTACATAATAAAAATGTGTTACAGTAAACAAGCAAAATGTGATGAATAATATGTAAAAATCAATCAAAATATGGAGAATGCCTTCTTTACTCACAAGACTGAAGCCTTTTCAGCCTTAGCTACTAGATCCGCTTTAGCAAATGCAATGAAATTCATGTGGGACACATCTGTAATTCTTTTACAGTGTGGGTCATATTAAATATTTGCTTTTACTAAGGTTTTGTTCTTACATAAAACATAAGATCTTGCAACGAGAGCAAGAAATTTATAACATATCTAATTTGAACATACAATATCCAATGTTTGTGAAGATTTTAACATTTTAAAAGATTGTCTTCAGTGTATTTTAGATAATGAAACTGCTCAGATTTTCATATATTAAGAATAAAATTATAGCTAGTCCAATTGGTACAGAGGAACAAAGCGCTAACTATGGCCCAGGTGACCTGGGATTGATTAGAGGCACAGATGACTGACAGGGAGGATAACAAGGAGGTGGGACATAGATTATCATGGAATGTACCAACCTCCTCAGAGGTATGGTTAAGATGCAAAAGATGTGATCTGTGGACAAAGGATAGTCTATGGGCAGAAGTTAGACTCAGTCAACTATTAGTAGGTAACAAACTTGATAGTCAGTATATGGAAATGTGCACCCATGTGAGGTAGGCACTGCCAGCTCTACAGTGATGTGGTTTACTCATCCATTTGGCCATGGGTGGGGCTAGAATCACCATAATGTTTTCATAGCCATGAGGCTGATAAGGACATCAGCAGCTCTCATGTCTTCCCGAATGGTCACCCAGATGGCTCTGGTCTCTGCCTTCTATGTTGGACCAAATTGGCACAAGTCTAATGGGAAGGGCTTGATAGTCAGCAGGTGGGGGGGCATTTGCACAAGTCTAATGGGAAGGGCTTGATAGTCAGCAGGTGGGGGGCAAAAAACACCTAAAAATAATACCATTATATTTTGTGCCCTAAACCATATAAATATATTGTTAGGTACATAGTGTTCAACTCAATACTGTAATGCATTAAATAAATCTATAATATTGCTACACAAGGCATAAAAACAAATGCTGATATGATTCTTTTTCATTTTAAAGTCTGTTATGAGCCCTTGTACTCACCTTATGTACAACACTGAATCCTCCCTTCTTATGTCTATTTGGTATCTCAAAACTAAAGTATTTTTAAAACAACAAGCTGAAAAATTATGACTGCCTACTATGATCCAATACCTTCAATTAAACATTAGTCCAAAAAAAGGGTAGAAGTCACTTGGGCCAGATGATATTCCTGCAGAAATAATCACATGAATCAGACTATAACAATATTCAGTTTACCCTTAATACATATTCCAGTTTTGTCATAACTTGTGGACTATAGTTCCTTTCAAACCCGGTATAGACTTCAGCTTATAGTCTTCCAAAAGGCCAGTAGCTCCCACCCGCTACTGGTTAAAAGTTGTTCATGCAAATAATGGCTGAGAGAGTATAACTAAGCATGCCTTCATGGGTACACTCAAACCAGTATGTCATTATTTTGGAGATACAAATCTATGATAACATTACAAGAATTCTGTTTTGAATATAGCCTGCTAATAATACCATTCACATCAGATAATTTATTAGGCATGAAAAAGCAGTTGATATCTTAAGTGGTAATCATTTTGTGATTATTTTAAGAAGAATGGCATTCACAAAAGACTTAACAGAAGTGTTCAGGCATTATATAATGATTACTTGACTGTAATAAATTGACTAACTGTAACATCTCAGAATACTTTAATACAAGAAGGGGCACAAAAGCATAACTGTCCATTGACTCTACTTCTATTTGATTTAGCTACTAAGACACTAATCCAAAGCAGTACACACAGTATTTATATAGTAATATATCATCACTTACTGATCAACCAAAATAAACTCCCATATTTGTTGATAACATGTACATTCTTCTTAACTAGTCTGAAGTATCTCTTAGTGCATTTGTTACTATATTAAGTTTATTACTTGAGATACTGGGCCATTATTTTAACACCTCAAAGTTGTTGGCTATCACCTTCTCTTCAAACTGGTAATTCAAAATAAAGTCTGAATTTCATGTCAGATGGGATTGATTTTTTTCTGTATTAAGGAGTTCTCATAACCAAAAGTTTATAAGACTCTAAAAATCTTAACTCAGTTGTTTTTTTTCTCTCTTTAAAAATAAATTAAACCTTGGTCACACATAACCCATTCCCTTCAGATGGAAAGTGTCCATTATTAGAATGATCGTTTTTCACTTAAATTATTATACATTCTCTAGTCCAGTTTTTACTATACTACTTTTGATTAAGAAATAGGAAAAATGACTGATTACATCTCTTTCACTCCCAGAAAAAAAAAAACTCTTGATAGGTTTAAACATGTTCTGCGGGTGAAGGGAATAATATTCTTTTATATTCTCAAACATCTCTTTTTTGAAAAAAAATAATAATTTACTTGTTGGATTTGTTGCATACATGTCACTTTGAAAATGGATATCAGCACATTTCATATGGAATACACTTCCACTGTTTCTACCTATTTCTCAAATGCATTTCTAACTATATCATTTCAAAGTGATTCTCTTATCATCCTTCCTCAATTTAAATCCAATATCATTAAAATTGTTTAAACATGTTTACAATTTTCTGCCTTCTCCATCACTTAGATCATGACAATTCTTATTAATCCCTGTGAAAGGTAATGCTGCCGATATTATCAACCCATTTTTGTACATCAACAATTAATGGTAGCCTATAAGTATTAGATTCTGGTAAGACAGCTTTGAAAATAGCTCACAACTACTAGCTGAATAGATTATAATTGCATTTCAGATAGAGTTTCAGTGTTGCTATCTGTGCATCAGGTAAGTCACTATACTACATAACAGTTTATGGTACTCCAGAACAATACTTTCACATATATCCCAGTGTTATCGGACATGCATAGCTTGTATGCAGGCACACATACTTATTTTTGGCATTCCCAAGGTCTATACGAATATGGACGATGCCCGTATGAGACCCATTGTTGCTGCAGGAAGTAGTAAAACCCATTCTTTGGCTATTTATATGGATAAAAAATTTAAAAAATACAAAGTAGGCCAGGAAGGATGCCTAAAGGATTCATGTGATTTTCTTAAGGCGATAAATGATGATATATATGATGACAACATCATTTACATTGCAATTGATGTTATAGACATTTTTTCTAGTATTCCTCATGGTATAGGCATTCAATGATTTGATGAAGCCATCCAAGAGATAGGAAAGAAGAATATAAATGAATACAGAATGTTACTTGAATGCATGGATATAATATTAAATAATAATTATGTGTCCGTTGAAAGAGAATTCTACTAGCAAATTAGTGGCGTAGTGATGGGGCAAGTTGTGTCCCCACATACGCTAACATTGTCTTGTACATGTGGGAAACTAAATATGTTTTTTCTTCCTACTATGTCTCATATTGGAGTTTATATAAGAGATTTCTGGGCAATATAGTTATATTCTGGAAAGGTACTATGGATATGCTTACAGAATTTGTGAATTATTTGCAGCAGTCCACTAATCTTCTAAAGTTTACTTATAAAACAAGTAAGTGGAAAATAGATTATTTGGATGTTACTATACATGATTTGGTAGACAGGCAAAAATTAAAAATCAACATTATATAGAAAAGAAACATATTCCAACTCGTATTTATATTATACAAGTTCTCACCCTTAGAAACAAAAACACAATATTGTTAAAGGACAATTAATAAGGGCTTCTAGAATGGTATCAGAGGAAGAAGATTTTTTAATAGAAAGTAACATTACAAGGAACATGTTTGTGGAAAGAAAGTATCCCAGAAAAATGATAGAAGAGTTTTTTGAGGAAATTTTAAGGGGCAGAGTATACAAATATTCTCCCATTTTAGGTAAAAAAGAGCAATTAAAAATTAATAATGACCATACTATCAGTATGATAGGAAAAGATGTCGAACCCCAGGAGGATTTTGGAAGAGCATTTAGTTTATATTATAACAATATATATACCCCCAAAATTAAGGAAATTATAGTTAAGTATTGGGAATTATTTAAAAGTGTTTCTAAGGAGTCCAAACTCTTTGACTACCCTATTAAATTTGTATATAAGAAGGGTAGGAATTTGAAAGAGATATGTGAATCCCAGAGGAGACAGGAGATAGGAAGGAAAACCAGTATGAAAAAAATAGGCACAAATAAATGTGGAAGATGTCCACAATGTGTATGTATTAGTAATGCAGATAGTATATTTATATATATATATATATATATATATATATATATATATATATATATATATATATATATAGTTTGGGCTTGGTATATTTGGCTATTTGTAGCCACTGCCACGGTTTTTACATGGGCAAAACTGAAAGAACATTAAAGAAACGTATATATGAACATCAGTATAGCATAAGGACAAAAAAAATCAGAATAATGCTTTATATAAGCATACATTAGATTGCAAGTCAGGTAAGTATACTTTTTTGTTCTGGAGGTTGAAGCAATGAATAAAAGGGGGGGGGCATGTGAGGAGACTTTAGAATACAGAGAAATATATTGGCAGATAGCTTTGCAGGCCAATGAAAGCCCAGGGATGAATGAAAATATATCATTAGTACCAGTTTTGAAATTGAGAGCAGCTAGACTGTAATGTCTTTATATATTGGCATTTTTATATTGTGCAGATTTTTATAAGTTTTATATAATTGTTATTTATATTGAATAGGAAATGTATATTTTAAATTGTTTACTGTCTGTTTAAAATGTAATTAGACAGGATAAAGTTTAGAAAATAATTTTAGTGTAAATATTTATATCCTTATACTCTTTAAGTACTGGAAATATAATTTTTGTATAGAATTGTTTAAATGGTATATTTTTGATATAGAGTCCTATTAGTAATCTATAGTAATGAGTATTAAATTTTTACTGTGAACTTGCATGCATTCAGCTTACATAGTGTATTAGGGAACTTGTAGCTTTAAGTAATTTATATTAATTGGATAATTAAGGTTATTTAGAATATATATACACCACAATTACTATGGCTTTTTAACCTGAGGAAGTCCTAGTTTTGTGAGGATGAAAAACGTGGTGATATAGTTAAAGTGTTTAGTTTTTTCTTTCTTTCTTTGGTATATTGCCTTGTGGAACATGGTTAAAATAAACGTTTTAGATTTTAATCTGAGCCTTGTCTTCTACATTTACCCCTACTGTGCTAATTATAGTGATACAGTAGTTGGCTTTTGCTCTGAGCACAGTGTTCCTGTTGATATGGTGCTATTTCTGTTGTGATTAAAACTCAGAGAAGCCAAGTCAGCTCAAACTAATTCCTCAGAGAGACATAAAAAGATATCTAGTTGATATCTGAATTGTATCTCTGAACATTAAGTAACATAAGGTTCACACTATGCTCAGTCTTATGAACAAGTGGAAAGAACTATTCAAATAGTGAAGAATTTTATGAAAAAAAAACTACATCAAAATCCATCAGGTTTGTCATCACACAGTTCTGATATTTAGGAAAATCCACTGCAGGGAGCCATTGCCTACGTCATCTACATATCAGCAGAGACAAAAATACTTCTATGTTAGGAACTTCAGAATTCTTCCAAGTTTACAGGATAGATACAAGTCCAAGTCCAAAATCCACTGAAAACTCCATAGCCTGAAAACAAATATTGTTGGTAAATCAGCTGAACAGGATCATGTGTGGTTCTTGGGGAAGATGGCAAGCTGCCTAAGTGAAACCATAGACATCAGAATTCAAATACATCCAAATTGAAAGTCCAGAAAGATGAAAAAAAATCATTATTAGAGCCAAAGTAGTGTTAGTACGTAAAGGAGATCAGGAAATTGGGAACCACAAGGGAATCAGCCTATCTTCCTCATTAATAGTGGTACCAAAATTCTGGCATGAATTCTTGCCAAGAGGATAGAGAAAATTCTTCCCAAACTAATGAGGCAGAGCAGACAGTGTTTGTTAAAGTAAGTATGGCAGATGGAAAGTTGGTGGCAGGTGAGTACGTTTATCACTCGGAAGTGAGATGGTTAGAACAAGGCAGGGAGTGTCTTCTTTGACATTCATAAAGCATGCAACATGATTTTTATTCAGAATGCTGGAAAAAAATTGATGCAGGTCCAAGATATAGGTGATGGATCAGTATACTACACAACTCCCAAGAGGTGAAGTTGTTAGCAAATGGGGAATTTATGGGGGCAGTAAAGGTAGAGAGCAGTTCAAGGCAGAGCTGCCCATTGTCCACTAGTTTAACGTATTTGTTTATATAACAGAGGTGTTGGTACAGAGGGTGAGAAATGTTAGGAGAGGGTGTTGTATAAGCAGAAAATATTAAACTCTTTGTGGATGACTGCATGCTGGCAAATGATAGGCTGCACTTAGTGATGGAAGACCTCTGGAGGATATTTTGGAAAAGTGAAATGCAATTCAGGACTTCATTAAAACTGGAACAAGTCTGTGAAAGGAAGAGTGGGAACAAGGGTGGACAGAAAAAAACATGAGTTGATCAGAAGGAAGGAGGGGTTTAGTATTTCAATGTAAATTTGTAGGACTTTAGACCAGATGTTTCAAGAAAATTACAGGGAATTATTAGCCCACATTAATGGCTTGTTGGTTAGATGGTTTAATAAACCATATACACCGGTAAGAAGACTAGGCATGGTGAAGATGACAGTACTTCCAAGAGTGCTATATATATGTTTAGGCACCTCCCATCAACGGAAGATACAAAGTGAATTCACAAGATACAAGGCAGTTGTGATAAGTATGGATGGAACAATAAGGGGAAATAGGATAGCAGTAGAAAGAGCATGACTGGTGATAAGAGATAGACATGAGAGGGTATGCCTAACTTTCAGATGTATTAGCAGACAGCAAGGCTAGCAGTTGTAACAGGTACGCAGGAAGGCATAGAGGTAAGGGATGAGGAGTGACAGAGTGACATGGAAGGCAGAAGGACATAGACAACATACATTTAGAGAGACATTTAATTAACAAGTGTGTGGAAGAACCATAATATTAAAATACAAGGCAAAACTTTGAATTGAAAAAGGTGGAGAAGAACAGGGTTAGCAAGGTAGACAACGTGATATACAGAGGGGAAGTAAAGGACTACAAATGAATGAAGAGACAGAAAGTTTAAGTCTGAAGGAAGGGGAATGGTTAGGGTCTTTGCATTTGAAACTGGCTAAGGTGTGGCTAGTAAGGCTAGGTATAATGTAGTCAATACAGGAAGAGGAGATACTTCTTAGTGGACAAGAAGGTGTCAGTTTACAATTAGAGAGTAAATGCAGTAAAATGTATACAAGGTTCATGGAGAATAAATATGGGCAGGTAATTGAAAATTAAGGAGGAGGTTGGGGCAGTGGAAGTTGTAGATATATCTGGGGAGAAATGGATTGAGGTGCTGAGAAAATACAACAAACTAAAAGTTGTACCTGGTTCAAAATATTACTCCACTTGCTGAGATACTGCAATTTTGGGAAACGGAAATATTTGAGGCATGGCAAGAAGCATGCAGGAAATCTATATATATTTTGGGAGAGGCAGGTAATCAAACAAATATGGAATTGCTATAGAGAGAAATGGGAAAGGATTTCTGTAAAACATGTTCCAAAATGCTGGAAATGTATCCTCTTGGGTATGGCTGGGGGAGAGGATGGATGTAAAGAGATGAAGAGAAAGTGCAATTACTTCACCTGGGTCACTGGGTAAGGGGTCTTATAAATAATGTATTGAAGGGGTAGATACTTTGGAGGGATGAGGTTGTGAAGATCAATAATCTGAGGACATATAGGCATGTACTTACAGCCTAGGGGGATAAGAAAAGAAGAAGTAAACTGAGGAAGTAATGAGGGAAAGTTCTAGATAGGTGCACAGGGTGATAAATGTAATAATGTATGTGGATGCCACATTTTCTGTTTCATGTTCTTCTAGAACATATGCACTGCTAAGGGTTGATATTTTCTCCCTAAAGAGGATGGGGGGCTTGGAAAAAACAAATGCGGAGTTAGGACATCAAACAAAAGAACAAGCAAGGAGCATTTAATGAAAAAGAATTTAATGTTTGGTATTCTTGTTTAAGATATATATGTGTGTTGTGATATTAGTACATACCAAAAGATAACACCATAAAAAGAAAAAATGTTTTTTATAATAAAAATGATGATGGAATTGCAAGCTGTGAAATGTTCAATAAAAATAATATAAAAAAGATGCACAATCAGAACTGTCATAACCAGTCTTTCATTTAGTAATAGTGTATGAAAATTGCAATAACCAAGAACTCCACAAAGAGAGAGAAAGAGAGAGAAAGATTCTTAAAACTGTGCCTCCAAATGAAGCTATAATGCTGCAAGAACTGTTTCAAATACAAGACCTAATGTCCTGTATAGGTAATGCTGTTATGTTTTTTCAGATGTGATAGACAATGGAAGAATCCAGGCAGATATATTATTGTTCCAGTATTAAACATGATTTTAACGGCTGAAAAGTTCATTATCAAAAAATGTTGATTTCATATATATAGCACACGATATGCACAGCTTAAAACTAAGGTTAACATACAGTGATCAATATATTCTAATACGTGTTCCATATATGTATGTATGTCTGAGTGTAGGGATTCACTTTAGAACAGTGAAAGCCCATAACATTGAAATTCAAAACACTGAGTCCAAAATCTTGAAAATTTCAAAACACTGAAAACTCAAAACATTGAATCCCATAACATTGAACAAACATAGGAAAGCAACATGTACTATATTCCAGCACAACTACATACAGAAACAAATAAAAAACAAACCACATTACACTTCAACAAATATAAGCAGGAAGGCAAGCCCTCCTGTACCCCCACACCCCCTGCTACTTATATATATATCAACTCCGAGATCGCACTACACTACACTAGGATGTGTTATGTTCTAGTACAGCAAGTAAGAAGGGAACATGACTGAGGTTACCTGTGAAACCCTGGTAAGTATCGCAGAGATATATAGAAATGTGGAATGTTTAACAGTGAAGTAGTGTTTCTAAGGGAAGGCTGAGGATAGTTGTTTACAATTTAAGCAGGCAGTCGTGAAGCACGGAATGGTATGTTGTGGGGGGGGGGGGGTGCAGTGTGGCTTTCCCCTGCTTATATTTGGAGAAGTGTAATATTGTTTGTTTCTTAGTTGTTTCCGTATGTAGTTGTGCTGGAATATAGTACATGTTACTTTCCTATGTTTTTTCAGTGTTATGGGATTCAATGTATATATATTAGATATAGATATAGATATATAGATATAGATACAGATATATACACATACATATACATACATACGTACATACGAAAAGAGAGGGAGATAGACAGAGAGCCTTAAAAAAGGGGACAGATTTTCCATGGAGCTCAGTTAAAATACAGACATCATGAATTTTAGACCACAACTCCTCTTTGAAGGTTGTTTACTAAATCTACTGAGATAACAGACATCACATTGCTAAATATACTACATGAGAATAATCCATGTGACATAGTTGCACATTCCCTATTAGACATCTAAATCAGTTATAGAATTATTGACCCAATGACTGATAACTTTTTAGGAGGAGGTTCTACCAGGCAAAACACTAAAGAAGCCTAAATTGAAAAACATGCCTGTATAGCCACATTATAACTCAAAAAATATCATTATATCATTTTCTTGCCTAACACTCAGACATTAAATGCAGGGTAAAGAGTTAAGTTGTGTACCTTTCTTTGTCACCTCTTGGACATCCCAATATAAAAGGCACCATTTCAAAAGTCTGCTAGCATCTGTAGAAGACATAAGGTGTCCTGCTGTGCACCCTTTTCAGTCTCTTCTCCAAATATATACATCATGCAGGACACAAAACCTGCCCTGATGTGCTGCATGAATTTGCCACTTTGATGGTTCAGTGGTCAGTGAGACAATGAGATGCACCATATAGTGAGCACCAGCCCAGTAATTTTACCGTACTCCCTACAGTGTAGCCAAAGGTTGGTGGGTTTGTAGTCATGAATCACACATCAGTCTGCCCAGTAGCCGTGATGCCTTCTCCCTATGATAATGAGGTCTAACTCTTTAGTCTTTAAGTCCATTGGTGGGACTATGAGTCCTTTGTCTGATATATATATATATATATATATATATATATATATATATATATATATATATATATATATATATATATATATATATATATATATATATATATATATATATATATATATATATATATATATATATATGCAGAATTGGGTCTATGAGTTCTATGTCTAACGTCTAGTGTGGTGGGAGGATCAGTTGTATGAGCCAAATTCCTGATATGCACACAGAATCAGGTCTCGGATTCCTGTTGCTCACGAATGTTATGTCAGACATGTCTGCACCACATGGCTTTCATATGTTATTTACTGCATTAAGATACTTGGATGTTTTGTTAGGCACTTCAAAAGTACATAATGGGTGGGTTGATGTGTTTTTAACTGCTGGAAGAACCAATATAAAATACATTGTTTTTAGATGTTGGGAACATACAGTATTAATAACACTGTAAATTGCTGTTCTAATAACAGTAATGAAATCCACTGTTGTGACCTCCTTCACCACCATATTATCATTGCAATGCACTGAACTCTTCTAAGAGTGAAGGACTTAAGCTCAGTGTTATTCTGCTTTTAACTTTTTTTTTGTAGCAATACACACCTATGGCAGAATGTCCAAATTAATTTTGTAAAATGAACCTATCTTCACATCTATGAGATCTCCTAAGAGGGCAAACAACATTTTATGTGTAGATTTAACAAACATTAATACATGAATATGTCAATAACTGAACTAGTTTCTTCATTTGTAATTCATCAGCGGTCTCATATACTTGAAAATTATTTTAAAATGCTAGGGGCTATCTCAAAATAGTTTCATAGGGGAGAACAATATAGTTAATGGTCTTGTCTTGCCCCTCACAGACTAATAAATGGCATCAGTATTTTAAAATACTGTAAAATTAGTAAAGTATTAATTGTCAAATTCCAAGTCTATCTCATTAAATATATGCATTTTGTTTGCCTTATTTATAAATTATATTATACAAATGACTGTATTACTGCATTATGATGCAGCCCTAGTGTTCTGCTTTCTCAGAATGGGGAAAGGAACCATAAGGGTCTGCAAGTATTAGATACTCCCTAATAAAATTATCATGGCAGGTTTCATGGACTGTGATCTTGTCAGAAATATGGAGGCTGTTTCGTAAGCCATTTGCTTCACTACTTAAAGCTGTAGAACGGTCATGGTCATATATAAAAAACTTAATCAAATCTCTGACATTCATGCTCTGGAGAGAATGACAATGTAGCAGGAGATTATGATTCTTTACCACCTCTCTCACATTTCACTGTCGTCTTCTCTATATTAAATCATTTGTATTTATTATTTTTTTCTTGTACCATAAAAAGTGAAGATGAACTTGAAACTGCAGCCCTTTTTTAATACTTTACCATCTACAGAAGCAGTTTGCTCTCCCAGTTAGTACAAATTCGGTCTTCATGCTCAAGCTGTTTCAGATAATCTTGTTAAATAAAAAATACCAGCTCTGTCATGCTGTGTCAGTCTGTTTCTGTGTTGATTTTCAGCTCCAAATCACACAGCCACCATAGTAATGCATCTCAGGGGATGCGCTGACACTGTACATCAGTTTTTTGGCATGGCGTTTTGTCTACTGCCAAGAACATATGGAAAGATTAAAATAAAAAAAAATGAAACAAAATCAGAGGTACATCAGTTCAGACTGGCAGACGGTTATTTTACTTGTGTTCTCACTATCACTGTATGGTGGGATGCCAGTTATAGCAATATGGTTAAAAGGGTGAACATTTCATATAGTAGTAGGATGTTTCATTTACCTAAAACTCCATAGCAGTACAAGGTAAGTAGACAAAAGTCCTAGTTTACTGTCTTCTGCTGATTTAGGCTGTATTATCAATAAAACATAGATACTTTTAGTGATGTCACATCATTCATTAAAATGTTTTTAAGAAATTTCCAGACACTATTCAGGTAGACATTATATGTCCCAACAATCTTTTAGAGGGACAGAACCTTGTGACAGAGCTGCATATTAGAAGATGGAAATAATTATAATTCTCTAACAATTTAGTTATTTTGTGAATGTAATACCATAATAAAGATTGCAGTTCACAAAGACTTTCCACATACTATAATCAGCACCTGTTATTATTTTTCTAAAACTTAAACTGTCCCAGTTTTATTAAAAACAATATTTCCAACTCACTTCACTTGATTAACTTTAAAAGATATAATGACATGATTCTCAGCCTGTGGTTCAAATCCGTTCCTGAACATTTTAGTCCACCCACATCACATATATAATACTTGAGGCAAGAAGGCAAGAAACCCAGTTTTTAATTTTCCATTAATTATTAATTACATTTAGCCTTGGGAGCAATTCCGTCAATCCTGGAAACATTTGTAATTTCAGAATGTCATGACATGACATGGCATTACTTAAAACATGATTTCACATCAAAAATAAAATTAAACGCCATTGTGTGTAAAATGCTAGCTGTAGATACAATGTTTAACATGTTAATAGAAAATCATGAACCCTTACACAGTAGGACTGGTTTTAATGGAGACTGGATGGAAGATATAAGGCTTACATTTTTACATAATGAAGAACAAACAAAAGGAAAATAAATCTTTGAGATTCAGTTGTGTTTTTATTTCCAAAACCCATTTTATTCTTGTAAACAATGTAGCTTTTTCTGTTGGTTGATTTTATTTGCTTTGAGAATGTTACTCAACACTAAAACTCAGTGGAGGTTATGTCACTGTTTCTATCACTTCATTTTTTTTTCTCTTACCAGCTTAAATGATGTGTCTCCTTGAGAGTATAAGTACAGGCCAGGCATTCATAACTAACAACACTAGCTGAGGGCACAAGCAATGGCTTAAGCAGTTTCACCATGGGTCCTGGTGTTAGAACTTGGTAGGGAGACAACTCGCAAAAAAAACTTAAATGTAAATATGTACCCTCTTCTTACCTAACTTATATGTACCAGCTCCACGGTCACATAAGTAAAAAAAGGGCCTCCATACTCTTGGAAACTACACTAATAGTGATTCCCTAGGGAAAATAGTGATTACGGAGTTCATTGTTGCGGAGTGGTGCTCAGTGAGTTGGTTTCTCATCCGCTTTGCACTCAACAAGTGGTTTTATGTCAGCCAGCGGTGCAGGGTTTGATTCCCTGAGCCTCCAATGCCTAACTGTGTGACTCTGAGCAAGTTACTTACCCAGAGCTCTGTGGCTGAGACTGAAAAGTCCATTCAGTGATCTACCTCATCAAACAAAAACAAAAACAAATAATAAGTAGTAGACAAGCCAACATTTTAACCATAACATTTCATCATGCAATACCTTTCACTTAGAAAAATCCATACTATAATGTATAGCTAGAAGACTTACTAACCTCTAGACCAATCTCCAAATGGCTCCATCGGAAGAATCAGAAGACTCATACCATCCATTCAGAAAACAAGTGTTCTTGTGTTCCTTCAAGACCCCCATCTATTCTATCCAGTTTCATGGTCTTTCTTGTTATGCTTTTATACTTGTTCTGTTCTCAGATAAAACATTATGCACTATCAACAAGTCTCCTGCATTTGATCCAACAACCTATCAGAACCAATGGGAATTTTATATGAGCCATTTCCCTGTGGTCAAAACAAGATAACATTTATAAGGTAGCAATTAAAATAATGTAACAGTTAAAAAGCGGGGGTAAGAGTGAAGAACATTTACAATTATCACTAAGAAAAGTTTACCAAAATGTAAGAACAGACTTATAAGTGTTAGGAAAAAGGTGGTTTAAAAGGAGAAAAGTAAGGAGGGTTACTTTTTTTTTTTTGTGTTGTTTTTTTTTTTTTTTTTTTGTAGAGCAAAGGGAGTATTTTGAGAAAACAGTGGAATATAATTGCAGCAGATGCGGTATTCAGCACAAAATTAAACTGTACCCTGAAGATTTTCATAAAAATGTATCCAGTCAAATTAATAGGTTGGTTCATGTGGAGGTACAGCAGAAATTAGAAGAAGGTAGTTATAAGGAATATAGTGTTTGTAAGTATATGGTCATTGCCCCAAGTCTTATTATTAATGGGAATAACTATGTCCCATTTGCATTCTCTGTAGTTTCCTACCTTAGGTATCCATGACATTTATATTACATTTGACAGACAATACGTGAACCTATTTTACATACATATCTATTTGCTTGCAGGACACTTTTACAGCAAAATAAAAACACACTAAATAGATAGTTGCATGCACTGAGTCAATGCTGACTGTGCACACATACTAACTCAGAGGCAAAAGTTGTTTAATAACTGTCTCAGTCAAGGAAAAATAAGAAAAGAAGGGGGGGAAACAAGGGTGACTTCCTTGAAGGCATGCAGTTCTACTAAAGACAGGAGACATTATAAATAATGGGAGTAACAAGTCTAGCAGAAGTGAAGAACAATATAAGAGAAAGAAATAGCTTGAGTAGTTGTAGTAAATGTCAGTGTCTGCTAGGAAGTAGAGAGTGAAAGCTGACCATCAGGGTGTCAGTGGAGGAAGGTTTACAGATTATAAAGCTATTGCTTACAAACTAGCACACCGAAGCACTTGTCTTCAGACTAGTCACTATGCAGGCTAAAATACACACAGAAGACTGGATGCCTCTAACACTTACGTAAAACACAAGGGCAGAGGTGGCACACAGTTTAAATACCAACCTATATTAAGTACAGGAAAGTTGGTAAAATGTAAAGGAAATGGTGGGCAACCCGGATTCAATCAAGAGTTTCATAAAACATTTATTACCGAATACAGCGCCAATTCTGGGATTATCAGGAATATAGTTCAACAGGAATGGGACACCTTTCGTGATATCACAGACCTTATTAATTTAAAAGGAAAAACAGTAAAAACAGTGTTCCGAAAGGGGAGTAACATCAAGAATTTAATAGAATATGAACCCAGTATAAATAGACATTCCAACCAACGTAAGGGTACCTATAGGTGTGGCACATGTTTACAATGTAAATATATCTCTCATACAGTCAAAATATTTCTTTCAGCAAGAAACAGATGGATAAGGGCAACAACGTTTTCAAATTGCAACAGCCAAGGGGTAATATATTTGGTGACCTGTCAATTATGCCAAGCATTTTATGTTGGCAAAACTGAAAGACACCTTAAGAGGAGGATATATGAACATATTTATGAAATACAGAAACAGAATTCTAACAATGCCCTTTATCGGCATTCTTTAAAATGTTCACAGGCCAAGTATTAGTTTTTTGTTATAGAAACTATGGCCCAAGATAATAGGGGGGGTCCCTGGGAGATAAGATTGGAACACAGGGAAACCTGTTGGCAGATAACATTAGAAGCCAACAAGACCCCTGGACTAAATGATACTATATCTATTGTACCACTTCTCAAACTGAAAGCTGGGAGATTGTAATACAATATATTGTTTTTATATATTTTATTTGTATAAATTCCCTGATAGTATTTCTATGTATCCAGTTTATGAAACATTCAAGCTTTTTATATATTTTATACACATATACATTTATATGTTTTGGCTTATTTTAGTGATGTTTTAAACCAGTGGTGTTTTTTAAAAAATATATAAAAAATATATGAATTTCATTCAGTGTCAGTAAATGTGTTTGTATTGTTTTAAATCTTAATTAATTAATTGGTTTAATTGATTGTTTTTAAAAAGTATAAAAGCAGGGTTTTGAACAACCACTGTGTATCTGATGAAGTCAAAGTTTTATGTTGACGAAAACGTTATTTTGTATTTTACTGACGTTAATAAAGTGAGTGGTTGTGGTCTTCTCTGGACTGATTTTTTGGATTTTCCTGGTTACATTCTATCAGTAGAGTCTCCGGTTTAGTTTTGGTACACAGTTTTCCCTAAATAAATGGCGGTTGGTTTGATTGGACTTAGACTGCCTATTGGATGAGTCTGCTGTGTGTATGCTTTATGGAGGTTTCCACTGAACTTAAAGCACAAGGGCAGAGGTGGTACACATCATTATCATCATCAACCCCTTTTTTCCTATTTTGCATCATCAAAAGAACACCAGCCCCACAGTGAAGCATGGTGGTGGCAGTATCATGCTTTGGGGTTGCTTTTCTTCAGCTAGAACTGGGGCTTTAGTCAAGGTGGAGGGAATTATGAACAGTTCCAAATATCAGTCACTTTTGGCCCAAAACCTTCAGGCATCTGTTATAAAGCTGAAGATAAAGAGGAATTTCACCTTTCAATACAGCAATGACCCCAAGCATACATCCAAATCAACAAAATAATGGCTTCACCAGAAGAAAATTAAAGTTTTGGAATAGACAAGCCAGAGCCCAGACAATAGAAAATCTGTGGGGTGACCAGGGGTGTGCACAAGAGATGCCCTCACAATCTGACAGATTTGGAGCGCTTTTGCAGGGAAGAGTGGTCAAATATTGTCAAGTCAAGATGTGCCATGCTGATAAACTCCTTCCCAAGAAGACTGAATGTTGTAATTAAATCAAAAGGTGCTTCAAAAAAGTATTAGTTTAAGGGTGTGTGTACAACAAAGTATTAGTTTAAGGGTGTGCACATTTATGCAACCAGAGTATTGTATGTTTTTATTTTTTATATTTTTCCTCTAACAGATTTATTTGTTGTTGTACAGGTTATAGGCCACATTAAAGGTGGGAAAAGTTTTGAAATAATTTATTGTGGTCTCAATTTTTTATATCACAAAAACCTGGCATTTTAAAAGGGGTGTGTAAATATTTTATATCTACTGTATATATACACATATATATATATATATATATATATATATATATGGGTCTACTTCATATGACCTAAATTTCATTTGACTGAAATTCATTTGACTGAGACCCAAACACTGAAAGTTCAAAAGACTGAAAACTCATTTGACAGAAACTCATAACACTGACACATTAAAGTAAAAGGCATATGTCCTTTTCCCCACTGTATTGTGATCCTGGAGTTAGTATATATAGTTGGGGGGGGGGGGGCACAGCCCACAACCACTTTAAGCTCCCACAAATAAATGATCTTCCATACATCTAGATTTTAACAGCTTGAATGAATAGAACATAGAATGTTTTTGGGTTAGGTAAGGGTGGGTTTGGGGAAGCAGTGCCAAAGCCTTTAGATCTGCTAAAGGTTTTAGCATTGTGGTGTAGGAGTGCTTGCACAAGTGTAGGCAGGTTAGAGTTAGGGTAGGTTAAGTGAGGGCATAGCTGTAATGTGTATTTGTGTGTATGTGTCCATGTTGACTAGATTAGTGGCAGTGCTGCAAAATCAGTTTTTGAAAGGTAAGGTGCAGGGTTAGAGGCAGAGTTAGGGTCAGGTTTAGCAGGTAATAGTAGTGTAAAACTGGAGATTAAAGCCCCCTGCTCACCTTACTAATGCATGCGATCCTTAGCCTTGAATCTAATCTTGTCCCCTAACCCTAACCCTGCACTTTATCTTTCAAAAAATATTTCTATAATGTGATCTAAATGTATGGTGGGGTTTTGGTGCACCAATTGTAAAAGGAAATGGTATGTTTCCTTTTGTAATCAGTTTGAGTTTAAGTGTTTTGAGTTTTTTGAAATGTTGAATTTCAGAATGTTGGCATTATCTGTGACTTCAGTTTCAGTATTTATTTGTCATTTATTTATTTGCATTTGTTAACCAGTGTAGAATACTGAACCTTTTTCAAACTCAGCCTAAAAGCACTTAGGATTTGTAGAGAATCACACAGCAAGCAAATGGAGGTTGACAGAATTGAACTCTGAACTGCAGAAAGCAGGTTAACAGTTCATAGCTTGTGAGTTTAAATACTTGGGATCAACAGTTCAGAGTAATGGTGAGTGTGGAAGAGAGGTGAAGAAGAGAGTACGGGCAGGATGGAGTGGGTGGAGAAGAGTGTCAGAAGTGATTTGTGACAGATGAGTACCAGTAAGAGTGAAAGGGAAGGTCTACAAGAGGGTAGTGAGACCAGCTATGTTATATGGGTTGGAGACAGTGGCAATGACAAAAAGGCAGGAGTCAGAGCTTGACATGGCAGAGTTGAAGATGTTGAAATTTGCACTGGGTGTGACAAGGATGGACAGGATTAGGAATAAGTATATTAGAGGGTCAGCCCAGGTTGGAAGGTTTGAAGACAAAGCCAGAGAGGCAAGATTATGTTGGTTTGGACATGTGCTGAGGAGGGATGCAGAATATATTGGGAAAAAGATGCTAAGGATGAAGCTGCCAGGTAACAGGAAAAGAGGAAGGCCTAAGATAAGGTTTATGGATGTGGTGAGAAAGGACATGCAGGTGGTTGGTGTGACAGAGCAAGATGCAGAGGACAGGAAGAAATGGAAACAGTTGATCTGCTGTGGTGACCCCTGACAGGAGCAGCCAAAAGAAGAAGAAGCCTTGTTAACTGCCAAACTTCAATATATATTTCCTTAATAATATATATATATATATATATATATATATATATATATATATATATATATATATTTGACATCGCCGAGTAAAGTAGACCAAAACTTGCAATCCAACATTACCAATAAAGCAATCCAACTTCTTATGTAAACATCTATTACATTTATGTCTTAAAAAAACTACAATGTGGACACTTACTCTACTTGTTTAATGTCTGTGCTTGTAGGATTCACCTTCTTACCACACACATCCCATAACAATGTGCAACATGTGTATCCTGCATGTGGATGTGTTGCAACATAAGAATGCATTGTCCAGTGTATACAGATTACCAATGCCTGCTGTCAATGAGATTGCTTTTTGAATAGAAAATAACAATCAGTGAGATCATCATCACTGGAATTCAAATTAGCACACCAAAAATGTGTAACTATCATACATTAAATTCCTAACGTGCCTTTAATGGCTATTATTCCTCCATTTCACTACATTTTCCCTTTCTTAATGAACTACCAGTTCAAATGTTTTTTCATGTGCCTGAAATAATTCTCACACAACTGATGTGTACCTAATTTAAAACAGGCACCCATGACAAGGGAAACAGCAACAGTTTTCTAGCACAAGTACATACTAAGTAAGTAGTTGTAAAGATATATAGAAGCCTAGCCAAATAACTTAGTGTAACCTGCCCTTGCATTTGAAATCCTTTGGTTATTGTCACCATCTTTTCAAAGAGAACTATGCTGTATACTTGTAGGGTGAATGTATGAAAACCCATCAAATTGCTGAGACTGAGCTTAAAAAGTGCTTAGGGTGCTACCTTGCAAGGTATGCAGTGAAGCTGATGCTAAAGGTGAGGAAAGTGGTGTGATTTACAAATTTCTCTTGCATTCAACTCTTATTTATTTTCTGATGGAGATTAGGGGCCTCGATGAAGCCATTTGAGGATGCATTGGTTTTATGAAGGTGAAGGAGGCCAGATAGGTAGAGCCTTTTGGCATGAAAAGTTAAGCATAGATAACCATGAAGAAATTTGTAGAGAACTGAGTACAGCGGAAGAGCAGGTAGCCCACCTGGGCAGCTGAGAGTAGTAAGATTGAAGACTATCTTGGTCGAGAAGCTTTGTGGTCTTTTGGGTTGAGCAAGATGCTTAGAGAGGTACATGCCAAAAAACACTACATTCAGTAAGGGGGTGATAAGGGATGTGTGTGTGTGTGTGTGTGTGTGTGTGTGTGTGTGTGTGTGTGTGTGTGTGTGTGTGTGTGTGTGTGTGTGTGTCTGGGGGGACTATGGCTTCCTTTGATATAGAGGAAATGCCTTTGGATATTTGCCAGGCTAAGGAGAATGACATGTAAACGATAGTGGAGACATAGTAGTCAAATAATAATGTACTGCCAGTGCAAGTGCTAATGAGTAAAATGCAGGACTTTTTAATATTAATTACTGCCTAAAAAGAAAGTCAGAATGATGTAATAAACTTTGCACCAAATGCATTTGAGCAATATATTTGCAAGTGAAGTAAAGTCAGTATCATAAACAGCTGACTTCAAAAGTTCTTTCCCACTAGGTGTCACCAGAATGGTGTGCTCTACCTCTGCATTACATTTATTATTATGAACACAAACACAACAACATTCGAGGGGCAGCCATAGCAGATGCCTCCGTTTATCCATATTTCTGATGCCATTACCTTGCAACTTTGCATGTAGCTTTAACAGTCATCATTAAGTAACACAAGCCCTCAACAAACATAACAGTTGAAACATAAAGAAGGGGTTTACAGTATCAGAAGTTTTTTTTTTTCCTCGTCTGACATTATGGAAGACTGTAAGTGATAAAAGACTTTGTGCTCCTACAACAAGCTCATCTTAACAAAACTGGCACCCTGAATCCTGTAACCTATTAACATAGATGTTTTTCTACCCTATTCACCTGTTTAACAAAACTGGCACCCTGAATCCTGTAACCTATTAACAGAGATGTTTTTCTACCCTATTCACCTGTTTAACAAAACTGGCACCCTGAATCCTGTAACCTATTAACAGAGATGTTTTTCTACCCTATTCACCTGTTTAACAAAACTGGCACCCTGAATCCTGTAACCTATTAACAGAGATGTTTTTCTACCCTATTCACCTGTTTAACAAAACTGGCACCCTGAATCCTGTAACCTATTAACAGAGATGTTTTTCTACCCTATTCACCTGTTTAACAAAAGTGGCACCCTGAATCCTGTAACCTATTAACAGAGATGTTTTCTACCCTATTCACCTGTTTAACAAAACTGGCACCCTGAATCCTGTAACCTATTAACAGAGATGTTTTCTACCCTATTCACCTGTTTAACAAAACTGGCACCCTGAATCCTGTAACCTATTAACAGAGATGTTTTCTACCCTATTCACCTGTTTAACAAAACTGGCACCCTGAATCCTGTAACCTATTAACAGAGATGTTTTTCTACCCTATTCACCTGTTTAACAAAACTGGCACCCTGAATCCTGTAACCTATTAACAGAGATGTTTTCTACCCTATTCACCTGTTTAACAAAACTGGCACCCTGAATCCTGTAACCTATTAACAGAGATGTTTTCTACCCTATTCACCTGTTTAACAAAACTGGCACCCTGAATCCTGTAACCTATTAACAGAGATGTTTTTCTACCCTATTCACCTGTTTAACAAAACTGGCACCCTGAATCCTGTAACCTATTAACAGAGATGTTTTCTACCCTATTCACCTGTTTAACAAAACTGGCACCCTGAATCCTGTAACCTATTAACAGAGATGTTTTCTACCCTATTCACCTGTTTAACAAAACTGGCACCCTGAATCCTGTAACCTATTAACAGAGATGTTTTCTACCCTATTCACCTGTTTAACAAAACTGGCACCCTGAATCCTGTAACCTATTAACAGAGATGTTTTTCTACCCTATTCACCTGTTTAACAAAACTGGCACCCTGAATCCTGTAACCTATTAACAGAGATGTTTTCTACCCTATTCACCTGTTTAACAAAACTGGCACCCTGAATCCTGTAACCTATTAACAGAGATGTTTTCTACCCTATTCACCTGTTTAACAAAACTGGCACCCTGAATCCTGTAACCTATTAACAGAGATGTTTTCTACCCTATTCACCTGTTTAACAAAACTGGCACCCTGAATCCTGTAACCTATTAACAGAGATGTTTTTCTACCCTATTCACCTGTTTAACAAAACTGGCACCCTGAATCCTGTAACCTATTAACAGAGATGTTTTTCTACCCTATTCACCTGTTTAACAAAACTGGCACCCTGAATCCTGTAACCTATTAACAGAGATGTTTTTCTACCCTATTCACCTGTTTAACAAAAGTGGCACCCTGAATCCTGTAACCTATTAACAGAGATGTTTTTCTACCCTATTCACCTGTTTAACAAAACTGGCACCCTGAATCCTGTAACCTATTAACAGAGATGTTTTTCTACCCTATTCACCTGTTTAACAAAACTGGCACCCTGAATCCTGTAACCTATTAACAGAGATGTTTTCTACCCTATTCACCTGTTTAACAAAACTGGCACCCTGAATCCTGTAACCTATTAACAGAGATGTTTTTCTACCCTATTCACCTGTTTAACAAAACTGGCACCCTGAATCCTGTAACCTATTAACAGAGATGTTTTCTACCCTATTCACCTGTTTAACAAAACTGGCACCCTGAATCCTGTAACCTATTAACAGAGATGTTTTCTACCCTATTCACCTGTTTAACAAAACTGGCACCCTGAATCCTGTAACCTATTAACAGAGATGTTTTTCTACCCTATTCACCTGTTTAACAAAACTGGCACCCTGAATCCTGTAACCTATTAACAGAGATGTTTTTCTACCCTATTCACCTGTTTAACAAAACTGGCACCCTGAATCCTGTAACCTATTAACAGAGATGTTTTTCTACCCTATTCACCTGTTTAACAAAACTGGCACCCTGAATCCTGTAACCTATTAACAGAGATGTTTTTCTACCCTATTCACCTGTTTAACAAAACTGGCACCCTGAATCCTGTAACCTATTAACAGAGATGTTTTCTACCCTATTCACCTGTTTAACAAAACTGGCACCCTGAATCCTGTAACCTATTAACAGAGATGTTTTTCTACCCTATTCACCTGTTTAACAAAACTGGCACCCTGAATCCTGTAACCTATTAACAGAGATGTTTTCTACCCTATTCACCTGTTTAACAAAACTGGCACCCTGAATCCTGTAACCTATTAACAGAGATGTTTTTCTACCCTATTCACCTGTTTAACAAAACTGGCACCCTGAATCCTGTAACCTATTAACAGAGATGTTTTCTACCCTATTCACCTGTTTAACAAAACTGGCACCCTGAATCCTGTAACCTATTAACAGAGATGTTTTTCTACCCTATTCACCTGTTTAACAAAACTGGCACCCTGAATCCTGTAACCTATTAACAGAGATGTTTTTCTACCCTATTCACCTGTTTAACAAAACTGGCACCCTGAATCCTGTAACCTATTAACAGAGATGTTTTCTACCCTATTCACCTGTTTAACAAAACTGGCACCCTGAATCCTGTAACCTATTAACAGAGATGTTTTTCTACCCTATTCACCTGTTTAACAAAACTGGCACCCTGAATCCTGTAACCTATTAACAGAGATGTTTTCTACCCTATTCACCTGTTTAACAAAACTGGCACCCTGAATCCTGTAACCTATTAACAGAGATGTTTTTCTACCCTATTCACCTGTTTAACAAAACTGGCACCCTGAATCCTGTAACCTATTAACAGAGATGTTTTTCTACCCTATTCACCTGTTTAACAAAACTGGCACCCTGAATCCTGTAACCTATTAACAGAGATGTTTTTCTACCCTATTCACCTGTTTAACAAAACTGGCACCCTGAATCCTGTAACCTATTAACAGAGATGTTTTTCTACCCTATTCACCTGTTTAACAAAACTGGCACCCTGAATCCTGTAACCTATTAACAGAGATGTTTTTCTACCCTATTCACCTGTTTAACAAAACTGGCACCCTGAATCCTGTAACCTATTAACAGAGATGTTTTTCTACCCTATTCACCTGTTTAACAAAACTGGCACCCTGAATCCTGTAACCTATTAACAGAGATGTTTTTCTACCCTATTCACCTGTTTAACAAAACTGGCACCCTGAATCCTGTAACCTATTAACAGAGATGTTTTTCTACCCTATTCACCTGTTTAACAAAACTGGCACCCTGAATCCTGTAACCTATTAACAGAGATGTTTTTCTACCCTATTCACCTGTTTAACAAAACTGGCACCCTGAATCCTGTAACCTATTAACAGAGATGTTTTCTACCCTATTCACCTGTTTAACAAAACTGGCACCCTGAATCCTGTAACCTATTAACAGAGATGTTTTTCTACCCTATTCACCTGTTTAACAAAACTGGCACCCTGAATCCTGTAACCTATTAACAGAGATGTTTTCTACCCTATTCACCTGTTTAACAAAACTGGCACCCTGAATCCTGTAACCTATTAACAGAGATGTTTTTCTACCCTATTCACCTGTTTAACAAAACTGGCACCCTGAATCCTGTAACCTATTAACAGAGATGTTTTCTACCCTATTCACCTGTTTAACAAAACTGGCACCCTGAATCCTGTAACCTATTAACAGAGATGTTTTTCTACCCTATTCACCTGTTTAACAAAACTGGCACCCTGAATCCTGTAACCTATTAACAGAGATGTTTTTCTACCCTATTCACCTGTTTAACAAAACTGGCACCCTGAATCCTGTAACCTATTAACAGAGATGTTTTTCTACCCTATTCACCTGTTTAACAAAACTGGCACCCTGAATCCTGTAACCTATTAACAGAGATGTTTTCTACCCTATTCACCTGTTTAACAAAACTGGCACCCTGAATCCTGTAACCTATTAACAGAGATGTTTTCTACCCTATTCACCTGTTTAACAAAACTGGCACCCTGAATCCTGTAACCTATTAACAGAGATGTTTTCTACCCTATTCACCTGTTTAACAAAACTGGCACCCTGAATCCTGTAACCTATTAACAGAGATGTTTTCTACCCTATTCACCTGTTTAACAAAACTGGCACCCTGAATCCTGTAACCTATTAACAGAGATGTTTTCTACCCTATTCACCTGTTTAACAAAACTGGCACCCTGAATCCTGTAACCTATTAACAGAGATGTTTTTCTACCCTATTCACCTGTTTAACAAAACTGGCACCCTGAATCCTGTAACCTATTAACAGAGATGTTTTTCTACCCTATTCACCTGTTTAACAAAACTGGCACCCTGAATCCTGTAACCTATTAACAGAGATGTTTTTCTACCCTATTCACCTGTTTAACAAAACTGGCACCCTGAATCCTGTAACCTATTAACAGAGATGTTTTCTACCCTATTCACCTGTTTAACAAAACTGGCACCCTGAATCCTGTAACCTATTAACAGAGATGTTTTTCTACCCTATTCACCTGTTTAACAAAACTGGCACCCTGAATCCTGTAACCTATTAACAGAGATGTTTTCTACCCTATTCACCTGTTTAACAAAACTGGCACCCTGAATCCTGTAACCTATTAACAGAGATGTTTTTCTACCCTATTCACCTGTTTAACAAAACTGGCACCCTGAATCCTGTAACCTATTAACAGAGATGTTTTTCTACCCTATTCACCTGTTTAACAAAACTGGCACCCTGAATCCTGTAACCTATTAACAGAGATGTTTTTCTACCCTATTCACCTGTTTAACAAAACTGGCACCCTGAATCCTGTAACCTATTAACAGAGATGTTTTTCTACCCTATTCACCTGTTTAACAAAACTGGCACCCTGAATCCTGTAACCTATTAACAGAGATGTTTTTCTACCCTATTCACCTGTTTAACAAAACTGGCACCCTGAATCCTGTAACCTATTAACAGAGATGTTTTTCTACCCTATTCACCTGTTTAACAAAACTGGCACCCTGAATCCTGTAACCTATTAACAGAGATGTTTTTCTACCCTATTCACCTGTTTAACAAAACTGGCACCCTGAATCCTGTAACCTATTAACAGAGATGTTTTCTACCCTATTCACCTGTTTAACAAAACTGGCACCCTGAATCCTGTAACCTATTAACAGAGATGTTTTCTACCCTATTCACCTGTTTAACAAAACTGGCACCCTGAATCCTGTAACCTATTAACAGAGATGTTTTCTACCCTATTCACCTGTTTAACAAAACTGGCACCCTGAATCCTGTAACCTATTAACAGAGATGTTTTTCTACCCTATTCACCTGTTTAACAAAACTGGCACCCTGAATCCTGTAACCTATTAACAGAGATGTTTTCTACCCTATTCACCTGTTTAACAAAACTGGCACCCTGAATCCTGTAACCTATTAACAGAGATGTTTTTCTACCCTATTCACCTGTTTAACAAAACTGGCACCCTGAATCCTGTAACCTATTAACAGAGATGTTTTTCTACCCTATTCACCTGTTTAACAAAACTGGCACCCTGAATCCTGTAACCTATTAACAGAGATGTTTTTCTACCCTATTCACCTGTTTAACAAAACTGGCACCCTGAATCCTGTAACCTATTAACAGAGATGTTTTCTACCCTATTCACCTGTTTAACAAAACTGGCACCCTGAATCCTGTAACCTATTAACAGAGATGTTTTTCTACCCTATTCACCTGTTTAACAAAACTGGCACCCTGAATCCTGTAACCTATTAACAGAGATGTTTTCTACCCTATTCACCTGTTTAACAAAACTGGCACCCTGAATCCTGTAACCTATTAACAGAGATGTTTTCTACCCTATTCACCTGTTTAACAAAACTGGCACCCTGAATCCTGTAACCTATTAACAGAGATGTTTTTCTACCCTATTCACCTGTTTAACAAAACTGGCACCCTGAATCCTGTAACCTATTAACAGAGATGTTTTTCTACCCTATTCACCTGTTTAACAAAACTGGCACCCTGAATCCTGTAACCTATTAACAGAGATGTTTTTCTACCCTATTCACCTGTTTAACAAAACTGGCACCCTGAATCCTGTAACCTATTAACAGAGATGTTTTCTACCCTATTCACCTGTTTAACAAAACTGGCACCCTGAATCCTGTAACCTATTAACAGAGATGTTTTTCTACCCTATTCACCTGTTTAACAAAACTGGCACCCTGAATCCTGTAACCTATTAACAGAGATGTTTTTCTACCCTATTCACCTGTTTAACAAAACTGGCACCCTGAATCCTGTAACCTATTAACAGAGATGTTTTTCTACCCTATTCACCTGTTTAACAAAACTGGCACCCTGAATCCTGTAACCTATTAACAGAGATGTTTTTCTACCCTATTCACCTGTTTAACAAAACTGGCACCCTGAATCCTGTAACCTATTAACAGAGATGTTTTCTACCCTATTCACCTGTTTAACAAAACTGGCACCCTGAATCCTGTAACCTATTAACAGAGATGTTTTTCTACCCTATTCACCTGTGCTATTACTTTCTTCATACTAGTATGCTCTGTGTTCTGAAAAATTGCAAAATGCAACAAACATATATGCAGCCAATTCCTTAAATGTTCATTCCTTCCTGTTTTTGTAAATGAACTTTTTCACACCTAACATTCATAGATGATATCAAAACTCCTGTTTTTTCCAACACATTCCTCACATGTCAAACCTGGAATCAGTTCTACTGGAATGCTTTATAAAAATAAACCATATTAGAAAACTCATGAGACATTCTTGCCTTAAACTCTGAAAGACATTTTGTCTGTTTTGGCTTCTGTAAACTCTTCTAGCCATTCTCTTTCTAATTCCCCTTTCTTTTTACCCAGTTAATATCCATGGACCATACCTCTTAACCTCTTAGAGCAAGAAATCTGGACAAAGCCATACATAATGGGTGGACAAGGACCCAAAATAGGGACAGTTTTTAAATATTGCTCTTACAAAGTTAGGAAGTTGATAGAATAACAGGTTTTGAGTTATCATAAATTTTCTGAAGGGTGAAGTCTGAAACTCAATTGTCTGTCATTATTTTCTGAGTTCATTACTCAATGAATTGCCAGTGATTTGTCAGAAAACCACAATTCTATAAGAAATAGACCAAAAATATGAGGCAAAAATCTGGACATTCTGTGAAAATCTGTACAGTTGAGAGGTAGATGTTACTCCAAAACCTCTGAATGACCTATTCTATTTACTGCTCTTCCTTCAGCACTCAATTGTCACACCAATTAATTGTGTTATTAGTGTCCTACATTCTTCTCATCTTATTTCCCATTCCTTTTAATTCTTGTTTTCCAGTTACTTTTCTAAAATGCTGCATGCATGGTGTTTGCGTCAGCTTGTAAACATAAAATATTGCTCCAGTGGGGCTTCCCATGTGGGAAATATGCAAATGAATAAAACTGACATAAATTTTCCAGCACAGATAAGGACTGCTGAAAATAAAAGTTGCACACTGTAACCACAGTACAACATAGCTAGTTAAAAGCATTTTATTTATTTATTTATTTATTGACATTTGTTAACTGGGTTAGTCCAGCTGGGTCAGAAACCCATTTTCAGTGGAGACCCGAGGAGAAAAGCTCCAGTTATATTTAATATACATGTTAGAGAATACAAGATAAATTTAGCTGCATTCAGTTTACCTTTTAAAGAGAAAACAAGTTTCAGTTAGTTACATTCATTTAACATTTTGCAGTAAGAAGATTCCAAATTAGTCTGCAGTGTGGTAGATGAAAGTGATGCAGAAACGGTAAAATGAGGTCTAGTTGCATCTAGAATTATGCCAGCCATATCTAAAGATAAATCAGAAAGAGGGTAAGATAAATATGTAATAGGATGAGCAGAGGTAGGATAGTGTACAAGCATAAGGCATTATATATGTATCAATCTTTAATGATAAAGAATACCATGCGATTTAGAAAGTGTATTAGTTTTATACTTTGAGAGATTTGGTAGGCTGTTTTTTGCAGTCTAGGTAGAATGGGTGGGAGTTTTGTACTCTGAAAGTGGGGGTTAGGTGAGGTTATGGCAGGGACAAGTTTTGGAGTTGCGCAGGTGATGTTTGAGTTCCTTTTTAAAGTGAGATGGGTGCATAATGGCACATAAGTCTAAGGGAAGTTTGTTCCAGGACTGGGCTACTGAGCATTTATTTAGTAATTTGCCCACATTTTTCTTTGGTGACTAGACTGCCAGTAGTTGCTGGTTTGAAGTGCGCATGAACCGAGATGAAGAGTAGGTGGATACAAGGGTAGAGCGAGCTGGACAGGAAGATGGTCTATATAATATAGAGTGTACAATTTGAATAGTGATATTAACAGTAGCTGTGGGAATTCAAGCCATTGCAGGGAGTTTAGGGCAAGGCAGTGATGTGAGGTGTACTGAGAGCTGGTGATGAATCTAGCAATTTTATGATATGTTTGTTGGAGTTTAGTCAAGGTTGTGGCCTGAATATAGGTTAGTATTGGAGCAACATAAAGAAGAGAGGGTAGGAGGAATGCCTGAGCTAGGGTGAGTCTAGCATTTGGAGTTAGAAAGTTTTTGTTATGGTATAGCAATCCTAGTTTCTGTTTTTTTTTATACATCGGAGTAAATGTAGGTTAAATTTCAGATCATCATCTAATATGACACCTAAGACTTTAGTTTGAGGTTCGCAGGGGAGAAAGAGCAAGAGCTTAGTCTTTTTGGGGTTCAGGATAAGTTGATTATCTGACAACCATTTTCGGTGGTAAGAAAGGAGTGTTGAGTGAGACAATGCAGTTCTGAGATATTGTTGGAGATGGAGATGAGTGTTGAGTCATCTGCATATTGGATGAGGGAAGATTTTTCGCAAGATGTGTAGAGCTCATTTGTGGAAACATTAAATAGTAGGGAACCCAAGATCAAGCCTTGTGGGACTCCAGTAGGGACTGAAATATAGGGAGAGTAGGAAGAGAGCCATCTGACAGATTGTTGTCCACAACATAGGTAGATGGAGAACCAGGTAAGGGAAGTAGCTGATAGATTAAGGTTTGCAAGTTTGGTTAGGAGGATGGAGTGAGAGACGGTGTCAAAGGAAGAGACAGGAATGATAAGATTGTTGTCACGAGCCTCCGCTATGGTCTGTGTGAAAGGAGGGCAGTAGATGTACTATGGTTAGGGCAGAAACCATGTTGTGTGGGAGTGAGAAAGTTTTGCTGGAGGAGGTATTTGAGAAGTTGTGAGTGAATACATTTTTCTAGTATCTTAGAGAGGGGTGATAGGATGGCAATAGGACGATAGTTAGATGGGTCAGTAGAATTGCCACCTTTATGGAGGGGGATAGTGAAGAAAGATTTCTAAATAGATGGAACTGTAGCTTCTTGGATGGATCTGCTGATAAGAATAGCTACAGGATAGGCTATAGAGTCAGCAGCAAGTTTTAGGAAAGATGGGGGGAGACTATCTGAGGAGGGGGAGCAGGGTTTAACTTTCCAAAGAAGTGATTTAATGTAGGAGGTGGAGACCGGTTGAAAGGAGAAGAGATTTTTATTAATATGGTCAGGTGGGGCTGGTGGAGTAGTTGTGTTTGGATTGGCGCGAGTGAGGTTCTGGACTGTTTTGATAAAGTGCTTGTTAAGGAGAGTAGCGGTTTCTTATGGTGATTTGTTTGGGTAAGGAGAGGGATTTGAAGGGCAACCAGGAGAGAGGATATTGTTGAGGGTAGCCCAGAATTTATAGGGGTTGGATTTGTTGTCTAGTTGAGCAGAGTTATAGTAGGACTTTTTGTCTTTATTAGTTTAGCATTAGCATTAATGAGAAGGGTGAACTTGCAGCGAAAGTTGCCTCTATTGTCTTTTACACTAACAATGTGTATGCAATTCTTACAGCTTCACTTGGGAAAATATGTTTCCCATCCTCTATGTGCAGTAATATGTAATTCACAAAGCATTGTCAAATCTTCATTGTCTAATGTTTGAACAAAAAGAAACAAACTCCAGTATGGCTTTGAATTAATTCATTGTTTTTTCTACAATGTTCATGTGTTGTTTTCTGCAAATGCTCCATCATTGGCTATCTCAGAATAGCCACAACATAGCACTATGTTGCAAAGTAGGTAAACTTTTTTAATCAGAGCTGTTTCCAGTCTTTGTCTTAACTTTTTGAAATTCAACAATACATTGTCAACAGTGTATATCTCATCTTTTTATATACAATGCTTTATAGTCATTTTACAATGCTGAATGTTACTTCCCCATCATGACAGAAGGCATGGTAATATGGTAATAGCATCACTCAGGAAACTACTACAATGCCAAAAGTTGCTGTTATAAATAATTTAAAAATACTGCATGTTATGAGTGTTCTACATGAGCTTGAGTCCCGAGCACTCGAAAACCACTGTCTCAAAGTCAGAGACTCAAATGCTTTGTAGCTCATGTGAGCTAATGCTCATGCTCAAACTCTAGTCCTGGCAAGCAGTCATGGGGAAGGAGCAGGAGGAGAAGTTTAGAATTAAAGCATCAGAGGGGATTTAGACTTAAGGAGCAAGAGGCAGATTTTAGAGTTAGGGAGTACTATGGAGATTTTAGGGGTAGGAAGTGGTAGTGGGACTTTAGGGAGCAGGAAGGGTGATGTAAGATTAGGGAAAGGGAGATGGTTATATTTTTAGGTTTAGGGATTGATTGGGATTTTAAGGTTAGGGAGGGGTGAATGTTTAGGGTAAAGGATGAAGGATTCAGGTTGGGAACTGGATGAGAGTTTTTGATTTAAGTTCTGGTAGGGCTATGTAGTTTATAGGATACACTGTTGGGAAGACTATGTGGAAACAGACATCAGGCAAATGGGAGTCCGAGCACTTGCTTTTCCAAGCAAGTGGCAGTGAGCAGGTGTGTCATGAGCTACTAGCTTGCGAGAACCTGTAGTAGGCCCATATGATAATTCATTACCATTATAAATTACCAAGCAAAGAGTTAGAACTCCAGTCAGGACCTCTTTGGATAATTCATAACAGGGAGTGTTATCACAGAAAAGTGCTATGTTGCTAACAGCATCTGTTCTCTCCTTTATATAAAATATTACAGTGTTGAATAAAGGCCTGCCAGTCATTTCAAAATACTGTTGTCTGCTTCCACATGATTACAGAATGATTAGTAACATGTCACAGCTTGCCTCAAAAAGGGGTGCAATGGCAAAACTCATCTTTGGAGAGCAACTTGAATGATGTTTGTTAATTACCTGTCACCAAAGCAACATTCCACAGCTCCTCTCAAAAAGTGAAATAATCCCAGAATGTAGTAATGGCAAAGCAATTTTAAATTATTTGTGTTACTTTTATGTCACAGTAAAGTGCAAAGCAACATATCACAGCTCTGTTCAGAACTCCCTCTATTGGGTATCTCATGATAGTGTTTTTTTTCAAACAGATTAACTTTGATTTGTAATCAATGTGTGCCCCATCTGTTTTTAATGAACAATACAATGCAAAATACCAGTTTGTATGGTCATTTTGAAATATTATATCTTACTTTCTTATCATATTAAAATGCAACCCAAAATGTCACAAATTCATTAGAAAAAAATGTTTCCCCATTAACTGTGCATTAGTAGCTGATGGACAAAGCTGCGTTACTTTAGCTATCATTGCTCACAGTCTCTGTCCTGTCTTGGTTATTATAACAGTGTGGGTCTCCAGAGAATAGTGATATGCTGCTAACAATGTGTGTTTTTATATAACACTGAAATGTCAAACTAGCAATCTAGGTTGGGTCATTTAAAAATATTTCATATTCCTTCCCCATTGTGATAAAATGCAAAGAAGAATAATGTAGCTCTATTTGAAAACTTTTTTTCCCATCTATCCTGCATTAACATCAATTGAGCAAAGTACTGCAACTTTTACTGTTTATTGCATAGGTTCATAGGTTCATAGGTTGGTACTAGGCTATCAGCCCTAGGGCCTATACAAGCCTAGCCATAACAATTCCCTGGCTATTTCTTCCCACATTATTTACTTTCCTGGACCCCTGTCTAGCAGGGCGACTGACGTGATCCCTGGGGTGAATTTCCTTTCTCCCATCCAATCGTCAAGGTTCCTCTTGAAGAGGTCCAAAGAGGCACTCTGCTTGACATGTATGGGCAATCTATTCCAGAGTCTGGGGAGTCTCTGGGTCAGGAACCTATCCCTCCAGCATGTTTTGTTTATTGTGATGACAAGGTTTAGATCCCTGGAGCATGTAGCTCTGAGGGATTGGGATTTCATTAAGTGTAGCATGTCCAACAGCTCTGGGTTTGACATGGCCTTGTATGTTAAGCAGAGATCGCCTCTGAGTAGTCGATATGTGACAGAGTATAGTTGGAGTTTTTTAAGGCGGTCAGCGTAGGGCATCTGCTTTAGGCCTGTGATTCTTTTAGTGAGGTATTTCTGAGGCCTTTCCAGTTGTTGCAGATGTCTTGAGAGGTACATACCAAATGGGGCGTTGTATTCTATAATGGGTCTAATGAGGGATGAGTACAGTGGGACAATGACCTCCTTTTTTCTGGATGAAAAGCCCTTCGTGATGAGGTGTGCCACATAGAAGGATTTCCTGACTGTTGTGGCGATGTGGTTATCGAAGGTGAGACTACTGTCCAGCTGTGTCCCTAAGTCTCTTATCACACTTTCTGTGTTTAGTGTACTGCCACCTATATGGTAATTCATGGATACATGTTTTTTCCCAAAGGGGATAACAATACATTTCTTGGCATTGAGCTTGAGCCCATGGCTCTGGCACCAAGCATCTGTTTCTGTAAGGCCCTTTTGTAGAGTATCCACATCATTTGGGGATTCAATAATGGCTCCCAGTTTGCAGTCATCTGCAAACTTTGTTAGCCAGAGTCCCTTAGCGATGACCTGTACTTCAGAGAAGTAGATGCCAAACAAGAGCGGCCCCAGGACTGAACCCTGAGGTACTCCACTTGTCACTTGTCTGGAGCTGGATTTGGAGTCGGCTACTTTTACAGTGTGGGTTCTATCAGTAAGCCATTTAGCAACCCATTGGGTGACATAGGGATTAATGCCCAACTTAGTAAGTTTATCTATGATTCCAGAGTGGAGGATGGTGTCAAAGGCCTTGGCAAGGTCTAGATAGGCTGTGTGGACCACCTTACCCTTGTCCATGGCTCTGGAGACTGATTCAAAGAAGTCAATCAGGTTCAGGAGACAAGATCGGCCCTTCACAAACCCAACCTGGGTGGGGTCCAGTGTTTGAAGGTTGCCAATGTCTTTGTTTATAAGTTCCATGATAATACGCTCCATGGCCTTGCAGATAAGGCTTGTCAGACTGATGGGATGGTAGTTTCTGGGATCCAAGGTGGATCCCCTTGTGGATTGGGATAACTGTAGCTCTGCGCCACTCAGTGGGCACGAAACCTGAGGTGAGGCTATGATTAAACATGACACTTAGGTGAGGTGCCAGTTCATATTGTAGTTCATGTAGTACACAGCCCGGGATGTCATCTGGTCCCATGGATGCTGTATTCTTGGCTTTACAGAGTGCGTTTTGTACCTGTGTGGCCGTTATTACTGGAATTTGGCAGTCTTCCGGTATTGAGATAGGCCATTTAGGGGGTGAGAGGGGGGTGAAGTTGGCACTGAATCGATCTGCCAGGATATTGACAATATCCTTCGGATCAGTATATTTAATGCCATTCTGTTTTAGCTCAGAGCAGATCTGAGCATTGCCATTTAGATTCTTGACATAGTTATAGAATGCTTTGTGGTTGTCTTTGGAATCTTTGGCAATTTTATTTTCGTAACCAGCTTTGTAGGATTTTATGAGGCATCTCAGTTTCTTACTGAGGCTAGTAAGGGAGTTTTTTGCATCCTGGGATTTTCCTCTTTTCTGCAAAAGTTTCTTCCTTTTGTTGTAAAGTTTGTTTATGGCAGGGGACCACCAGATTGGCTTCCTTTTTGGATGAGAGCATTTTGGTTCTATTTGGGATGGCATGATTCATGCATGAGTGGATGTGCTCGTACAGTGCCTTAGTGTAGGATTCAGCAGTTGAACTTTCAGTTCCCATCTGCATGGGTGTCATGAAGTTTGTCACTTCTGACTTGAGTAGCATGAAGTTGGCTTTGGAGAAGTTTTTTATGGTGGTTTCTTTACTGGGGGTGGGGTTGGATTGTGGATGTTAAGGGTGATTAGCTTATGGTCAGACCTGACTAACGAGGGGGTGACCATAGGTATTGAGCATTGATTTCCCATGTTGGTAATGACCAGGTCTAGGATATTGGAGCCCCTGGTGAGACTATGGATTAGTTGATCCAGGGCGTTGGAATTTATGAATTCCAAGAACCGTTGAGCAAAGGTGTTGGGCCATGAGTAGTTTTCCCAGTTAATGGCAGGGTAGTTAAAATCACCCAGTATTAGGGTGTTTGGTTCTATCTTAATATTTTCCAGTATGTTTAGAAAGGTGTAGTCAGAATCTTGGGGTATGGTGGGGCATCTATAGCAAGCTACAATTTGGATTGCAGTCTTACCTAGTGTTAGTTGCACTTGGAGAATTTCAGACACATTGTGTTGGCCGACTAGCCTGGTGGTGTGAATATCCTTGGTGAATATTGACACTCCTCCACCTTTAGTGTTTCGGTCCTGGTTTGGTGGCCGAAAAGTGTGGTAAGAGTTGTAGCCTGGTATTGCAGGGGTGCTCTCTGGAGCCTTGAACCAGGTCTCAGTTACTGCACAGATATCGATGTTCTCCATTTTTAGGAGTGCCTCGAGAGTGCATTTTGAGGTTTAGACTTCTAGCATTGAGTAGCATTACCTTCAGATTTTGCATGCTTGTACCTGTTACGGTGGTGGTTTTGTCCTTTGAAGTTTGCCTAAAAAGGCACTATAGGGGTGGCAAGAGCCTTAGCCAGTAACCTGAATCCCAGGGTTGACAGGTGCAGACCATCTCTGGCAAAGCATCGTGGTCTGTCAATCATGTCATCCCAGGCAGACAGATACTGGATCCCCTTTGAATGACACCATAAGCTTAGCCAATTGTTGAAGTCAATCATTTTATCCTTATATTGTGGTATCATTCTGGGCAAAGGCAGGATGCTACTCAGGGCTAGGGTCATACCTGCCTGGGCCACATGATCCGAGAGCTCTTCCATGTCTCTTTTCATGTAGTCCAGGGAGGTATGTCTCAAGTCATTCACTCCAACATGGACAATGACAGAGTCATATATGTACTTGTTGTGGAGTGACTTGAGTGCATGCGTTATGTGGCGAATCCTGGCACCCGACAGGCAGCTGACTGTAATTTTCTCCTTATTCAACCTGGTGAGAGGGACATCAGTGTGCCGGACTATAGAGTCACCTATGACTAAAGTGTTAGGTACATTGTCTTGCCTTAGGGGCTGTTGCTGGGTGGCACACTGGTGTTGTGAACTATGTGACACATTGGTTGTGATTGGTGTTTGTTTGCATTTCAGCTTCAGAGGTCTTTGTTGCTTGGGCAGGTTACAGTTAAGGGCCTCTGCATATGTGGATTTAGTGTTGCTATATGTGGGTGTTGGTGGTGCGGGTTTAGAAGGGCTATGTGTTGCTTGAGGTGTAGTGTGGGTGTTAACCTTCTCCTCTTGACTGTTTAGCACAATCTTGGGTGGAGAGAGCTTTGCTTCCATTTTGGCTATGTAAGTGCATCTCTCACAGGTTGTAGTGTTGGGTGGTAGGAGGAGAGGGTTGTCTGTGTACATGAGGCAATTGCTGCATTGCCCCAGTATGCCCAGATTCACCAGGTGGACAGGAGAAATCACTGGAAGCTGACCCTTGGACATGCCTGGTTTGGGGCTTTTTTTTTATTTGTAAAGTATAGGAGCTGTTTCCTTAGCAAGGTACTATGCAATTATAGGCTGTTTAGTGCCTACTATTAATTTCTCCTTGTTAACAAGGAGAGTTCAGTGTTTGTATGAGTTTAAGGCTTCCTAGTGCTTTCCAGCAGGTATTAGAGAAAGTGCTAGTCACAGGGATGCTTAAAGGTAAGATTGAAAAGAATGCACTCTGCAGTGTGCACTAGAGAAGTTAGATGTGAAAGTAGGTAACTTGAGTTTTACCTGTTTAAAAAGTTAAGGTTTAGTGGAGAGTTACTATTTTTAAAACAGCAAGATGGATTGAAAGGGGTGGTCACTTTTGCATTTTGGTACTATGAAATACTGTAGGATGGCCAATAAATTTAAATAATTGAAGGGGTGGGATTTCAAAAGTGATCACTCACATAAGCCAGTGAAAGTAGAGAGAAATGAGATATATGGTCAGATTAATATAAGAGGTGGGCAACTAGAAAGACAGTGGTATTAAACAAGACAACTTAAATGGGTGGGAGGGCGGGAAAAAAAATTCTGCCTGACTCAGAACAGAGAGAGCTGTGGTCTCTTTTGAAGTTTTAATATGCTGTTAAAACAGAATACAAGCAAAACACAAGGTAAAGAAAACAAACTACAGTATTCAAAATATAGAAAGGCAATACAGTAATACAAAAATAACAGCAAACTAACCTTTCCTTCACAGCAAAGTGTAGCAGAGTCTGGATGAGCCTTTCTGGTAAAGTGGAACTCACAGAATTATAATATGCTGCTTGCAGTTTCTACTTTGTCTTTTTAATTCAACACTAAATTGTCAGGTGCATGTGTGTGTGTGTGTGTGTGTGTGTGTGTGTGTGTGTGTGTGTGTGTGTGTGTGTGTGTGTGTGCGTGTGTGTGCGCGCTTGTGTGTGTGTGTGTGTGTGTGTGTGTGTGTGTGTGTGTGTGTGTGTGTGTGTGTGTGTGTGCTTGTGTGTGTGTGTGTGTGTGTGTGTGTGTGTGTGTGTGTGTGTGTGTGTGTGTGTGTGTGTGTGTTTCTGTGCATGTCCTGTTTTTATATTCAGCAGTACCAAGTCATGTGTTGCTTTACACATCCATTTTTATCTTGCTTTCCCATCACAGCAAAATGAAAAGCAAAATATCAGAGGCCCACTAGAAAAAAAAACAATAAAATGTTCAATGCTGCTTTACAGGATCATTAAAAAATAATGTTTGTTTCATCCATATTGCCATAAAATGAAAAGCTAGAGTATCAGAATATCACTTGTTACTACAGAATAGCATTTTATTGATAATAAAGTGTGTCTGTCTTTATTCAGCAGTCCTAGGCTTGTGGCTTTTTTTTCACAGGAGACCCAATGTGGTATTTATACAGATTTGGGGGAGATTTTCCACGGCATTGGGGAAATTTCCCTTCTGTATGTTTTTCAGTAAGGGCAGTAGGATCTTCTACACCTACCTAAGCTACCACCAGCTCAGGCAGATGAGGCCTTGATTATCTGAAGGATGTAATGCTCAGTGTCCATGATGAAAAGTAATCCATTCATCTGGGGTGAGAATAGAACCAACAACCTTCTGATCTTCCAGTACTAAAGGCAAGTATGCTATCTGTTTAGCCACTGACACTGATACTAAAACTGTTGGCATGAGCTATATTACTGAAAAGGCAAGATAATACTAAAATGATATTTAGATACATTTTCTCAAATATATATGATGCATGTATAAATCATGAAAACTCTGGGCTACATTAGGAAGTAAGGTTATGCTAGAACAATTGATAGTTCTTATCTGCAGCCTTTATAGTGACCATGATGTAACACTTCACACCAAACAAGGAGAAACAGAATGTATTAGAATTAATTAAGAGGTTTGAGGTGACTGTATAATTTCCCCACAGATGCTCAGTATACGCAGAGAGCAAATAATCAACAGATTGGTGTGAAGAAAATTGAGGAAAAAAATCAAGAACTTTCACTATGCCAATTTCAGATGGTATCTGAGCAACACATTGATCAGACTATCCAAATGTGAAAACTATAAATTTGGCTAAATATGTGTACATAAATCCTGATTGTCAATGAGGAAAAAATCTGGCAGCTCTACAGGAAAATCAGGTAAAAAGGAGAAAAAAGCTCTGGCTGCATAAAAAAGTCATGCCTGTCCAGCAAGAAGCAGACTGATTTATACTTTTGTTGAAGGAGACAGATTCCAACAAACTAGATGAAAACTACATCAAATCCACTCAGAGATTATCAAAATAAGTGGGTCACTAGATGAACATGTAATGTCTAATGACAAAAGATTGGAAAAATAGAAGAGTTGAATAAGCATTTGGATGAACTGAATGAGTTGTGTAAGTCAGAAAGTGGAACAAGGAAAAGAAAAAATGACAAAGAATGGAGCCTCCTAGAAAGAAATGCTTTAGAAATAGTAGTACTAGACGACACATCATGGAGAGAAAATGTGAGGTCCTCTACCATACCAGAGAATGCAAAGGGAGTGGACTGTATTAATTTTCTGAAGATACAAGCAAGTAACTGGTCTGGTGTTCAGCAGCAATAACTGTTAAAGGAAAACTCCACCTTCTCCAGCAGTTTAACTCACCTCTTAGGTTGTTTTTCTCCCTATAGCATGATTCCTGTATTGTGTAGGTACCAGACACCTGCTTGTACTTTACAAAACTTTCATTTTCTTGCCTTGGAATCAAAGGAAGAGAATAATCATCCACTTTTTAAGCTTAACTTCTAATATACTTTGCAGAGGAATTGTCTATACCTGCATGACATACCCTGAACATAGATAAACCTGTAGTCAGGTGCTGCTGACAATCGTATGGGTAAGTAGTCCTGCTGATGTCAGGAGCTTAGAACCTGCTGTAAAGACACAGAAGTGCGAAACTGTTCTCGACTGTCTTTATTGCAGAGAGGAAGAGAACTTACACCGATTCACAGCTGCTTCCAATGTAGCCATGCCTTTCATAGCAAAACAAGGCAATTAAATCAGTCAATGAGTCAAAGGCAATTGTCACCTCTTTTGACAAATTTACGTAAGCAGCATCACAGCTTTAAACTTTAAATGTATGTTGTTTATACTACTTTATATTTTAAAATGACTTAACTGTAGTGTTAAAGATGTCTGTGACATTAAGAAAAAAGTCAGAAAATATTATTTCTTGTAATTCTTGTAAAGTATTAGGACATTTACTATTTTCATGCCATCCTACCACAATAGGACGAAAACTGCCCAGATCAGAACATCTCTACAGGAAGTGAGAAAGGTGACAATCCTGTCAACTAAGCAGACAGATACTGTTTATAAGAAGGTTCTTTATACTTTCTTGTGACAGCCTTCCAGAGGAGGATGCATATCTGGTGCACATATCCCTGGGAAGAGACATCTTCCACTGACTTTGAATCAGTCCTTACAAGCAAAGTGCACATTCATTTTATAGTCAACAAAGGAAATGTAACTATTGATGGCAACCAGGATATACAGCTGAATTTACTTTACTTTACATGTGCTTTTTCATTAAAACATTAGGAACGGGAAATCTGTAGTACTTTAACTATCTATATTAATAAATCAATGAATGAAAATAAAAATCTTTCCACAGCTGGTACTGGGGAACAAAATTACTTTCAAATCCTTTCAAGTAGTAGCTATCACTTACACATGAAACTGCAAAGATCTTTCAGAACAGTGACAGTTTTGACACCTGAGGGAAAAGTGTGGGGGATGGGATGGTCAATTCATCTTGAACTACTGAAATATACTTTGAACAAAGGCTTGCAATTTAACTACTTTTTTTTTTTTTTGCAGCTGTGTAATTCCTTAGTATACTGTAAAACAAGCCCTGAGACACAAAAATGAGGGCCATTCAAGAAATAAAAGAAGCAGTTCTGTTAAAGAAGATATACAAGATGACAATGACTGACACTAATCATATTTTATGTCAATGGCATGGGAATACACCACTGCTTCCTTATGTCTAGCATGACTCATATAAAGCAGACCTAAAATGGATTATGGGAAAGAGAAAGGCTTGAAGAAAAACTAGATCACCTTAATATGCTAAGCCCCATTGGCAGCCATCTTCCAGAAAACATTAAAATTCTGTAACAAGCAGTCCGGGTGATTTTATGGTGTTAAAATAGCTCAGAAAACAAAGATAGAGTGATCTGAAAGATTTTTTTAGTTCTAAAGTGGAGCTTTCCTTTAATAGATGGGGCATATTTTGTATATGCTACACACTGTGCTAACAGAGCAGCCAAGATCCATTATTATGATGATGCAACTGACTAAAATGTGGTAGAAAGAAAGGGCTGAAATGTGACACCTGTTCATGGTTCTCCAGGCAAAAAAGGATTAAATTAATCCAAACAATCAGAGGATGTCAAGAAACTATACTGAGATCCAGGTTGTTATATCCAGTTGTTTTAGAGTGTTTTATTGTTAGGTCAGAGACATGTATGAAAGATGACTGGACAACAGAGGTGGTTAAAAAAGAAAATTTCAGTTCCTGAAAAACAAGCCAATAAACTAAAGGAGTCATAGCTTCTCAACCTTCCACCTGTAAGGGTGGGGAGGGAGAGATTGTATCTCTGAAACCTTTCACACTGCTCCAAAGGTAAATGATGGCAAAAGAGAGTCAAAAGTTTAGAAACTGACTAGAAGAATAAAGAGAAACTTAGATTTGAACTACATATCAGAGTTAAGAAAGGGTGAGGACCAAGAAGAAGACAGAAGACGATCAAAAGACAATGTGAGTGTATCGAAAAAGGAATATAACTAAAAAAGCATCACTCCCACTAGGGTATATTCGGGTATAGATTGAAGCATGTGAAGCAGATGGAGAAATTTTGAAACATGTTGTCTGTGCTAAATTAATGGGAGAACATTAAAGTATGAAACTTATGACGTCCATATTTAAATACTGTTCTGATGGTACCTATCACAGTATTTCTAAGTCTCTATCATATCAAAACTGGTTGGTAGAAATAAACTATTTAGATCCAGCAGGTGCTGGAATAACTTGTAATAGGAAATGTTTGACACCTTTCTGGTACTTTAAGTCTGTACATTTTCCAGACTTAGTAATTGTTGCATTCCCTCCTAGTTCATTCATTTTTAATAGGGTTTATCAGAAAAAAACACATCTTTATACATTCTAGAAAGTTTTCTACAATCTAAACAAAGGTGAAATCATTTAATTTGCTAATAAATTTAAAATATTTTAAAGCACACCATGCTCATTTTTTGATAAATATATTGATAGTTTTATAATAGGCATTGCTAGTGTAGTACCAGTGCTTTATCATACCTGCTTGGTTACAGCCACAGATTCCAAATTCATCATTAATGGCTTATGCTAACTCTGGTGAAATCATCACAGACTATTTGTCCATCTACCCCTGTGGCATAAAGTGTCCTTGTTATTAATGAAGATAATCTCAGTTGTTTTCCTCAAAGTAAAACCTAACAACTGCATGGCTTCAGCAGGGGTGATGAATATATTTTATAGAGTCTTCAACCTCATTAACTAAGATCACTGGCTGTTATGTATATCACATTGCTGCATTCTAGTATCCTATGTCTTGGAAGATAGCCCATGTATTATTAATTCAAAAATGGGATTCAAAATACGACATAAGTACTAACCCATAGATTTAACTGTTGATACCTGCACCAGTTTTGAAATTATACTGTCTAAATTAATGATCAATAATTAAACAATCATCCAATGCTGGTTGTGGGTAATGCAAAACTGTCTTATGACTGGCATGATTTGATCATAAAGGTGAAGAACAAGTCATGAAACAAAGCCAGCTGTTGATAAATTCTGCATTACTCGCACAAGAGTGGATTATTACTTCACTATTGATCATTAATCTAATTTTTAGGATTTCAAGTGTGATGCAGTATTAGCAATTAAATCTTTAATCTAATTTTTAGGATTTCAAGTGTGAGGCAGTATTAGCAGTTAAATCTATGTGTCTATGTTTATGTTTTAGTTTGAACCCCATTTCTGAATTATTAATATTACATTTGTTATAAAATGTCATTATTAGAAAATGAATTTTTAAATAACAGCGTTTTATCTGCAGAGTTCTTCCTTAACATTTCTTTTCACAACCTGCCATTGCTAGGGATGGTTTGCATGCAACATGTACATGCTGTCACTTGTAGTGTGCATTATGGTTAGATGGAGCTCGTGTCACTTTTTTTAAGGAATCAGTGTGTTCTACTGTTTAAATGATGATGTATGTAACTCCTGAGGATTTAGTGATAAGTTTAAATTATTTTTTAAATTTATTTTGATTTTATTCTGAATGCTTGGTAGTGACTGTCCAAAATATCACATTTATTTATTTATTGTTGTAGTTTGCAAATTAAATGCATATTTAACTGTTCAAAAAGTTATGACATGCTTTGCAGTGATTTCATGATATAACTGATTACATATAATAATATACAACAATATAACAAATCAAGCTGAAGAAATTGCAGCGTGATTTCAGAGATTTCTCCACCGGGCGTGTCTTTGTATGGCCCAGGAGTAATGACTTCAATTTTTCAGCTACTAATCAAGCTCGTAGTTTGGCGCCACTTGATTCCACCCTCACAGCTTCTGCTCCTATTGGTCCGTTGAACTCAGCCTCCATACCGCTGATACAAGATGATGCCACAGATGAAGCGTTTACTACGCCGCCGGAGATACCATCTAGGGTAGCCTTAACAACAGCAACTTCAACTCCGCTACCGAACCAAGAAGCGGATCGAGCTGTTGGATTTCAAAAAAACTTAGGAGCCATACCCAAACAGAATGTCCAGGACAGTACCCATTTTTTACCTTTCCCCATCAGGTAGCAAGCCTCAACACAAACGGTTCATACCAGAGAAGGAGGCAGAAACACTAGAACCTTTGTTTTTTAATATGTCAAGGTATGTCCTTACTAAACATGACCAAGACTTGTTAAATAGAGGACTATCTTTTGTCCCTTCACAGGGAAGTGTACTATCAGACATACTCATTGATCTTCATTTGTTTGGGCGCGCTGTAGCCCTGAAGTTGTATTTTGACACAGGTGTACAAAGAAATAAGACTGGAAATATATCTGATTTGCATGTTTATAAAAAGAAAAGCTCCTATACACCCCATTGCCAGCACATATAGAATCTTTTATAAAAATGTGTGAACAAGACCTTTACCACTATTTTTTCAGTGGTGAGAGAAAATGCTTGTATTTCAATATGCCTACAGATGTTAAATCATCTTTAAACAAGCTTATTAATGATTCCTCTATCACATTGAGACCAGTGGACAAGGGGGGTGGTATTGCTTTATTTGATTCTGTGAATTACCAGTCTTTGATGTATGACATGCTAAATGATGATGCCACCTATTTGGGAATAGACCAAAGAAAGTTGTCTGCAATAATTAATGTCATCAAAGACGACTTATATGATCTTCTCATGTGTTGTCAGTTATCACAAAGTCTATATGAGTTTTCACTTAATGATAGTCCAGTTGTTCCAGTCATTAAGGGCCTTCCAAAAATGCACAAAGGTACCCTTCCTCCCCCACTGCGACCGATAGTGTCCGGTGAAAAGTGGGTTACAGAAAATATTTCCATATATTTAGAAGATACTTTGAGTCCTTTAGTTAATGAGGTCCCGAGTATCCTTAAAGACACCTATCAGTTATTGTCTTCTTTGAACTCATCAGATATACATTTTTTAAAAGGTAAACATTTACTTGTAACCATGGACATTCAAAGTCTCTTTACCTCTATCCCCAATGATCAAGGGATCCAAGCCATAAGAGAAATATTGCAAGTTTTTCCATCTGTGGGTAGGAATCAGGAAATATTAATCTGTCATTTATTAGATTTAGTTCTAAACAGCAACGTATTTTCTTTTGAGGGGAATCTATATTTGCAAGTATCAGGGGTGGCCATGGGCACCCCTTGTGCGAATACGTAATCCAACCTGGTGTTATATCAATGGGAAAGGGAGCATGTTTTTACTAGTATTTTTTTTAGCAAAGTCTTAGTCTATAAACGGTTTGTAGATGACATTTTAATTGTTTGGGATGGCTCAGTAGATGAATTCTATCTTTTTAAAAATTATCTTGAGACTACGACAAATTTTCTTAGATTTACAGCTGTAACATCTTTTGATTCAGTTTGCTTTCTGGATGTCTCTCTAGACATAAGAGATGGTATATTGTCTTCAACATTGCATAGGAAATCATGCTGGAGAAATACAATTTTACGTTATGACAGCATGCACCCACGTCATGTTTTTAGTGGGATAATAAAAAGTCAATTTATTAGACTCTCCAAAATTTGTAAAGACAACTCAGACCTCTTAAAAGAGGCTGAAAAAATGGAAAAAATATTTTTAGAAAGAGGGTATGATTATGATCTAGTAAAAAACATCAGAAGGCATGTTTTAGGTGAAGAAGAATGATCTAGAATGTTAGTTAGATGTAAACATTCACCTTTCCTCCCTCTTGATAATGTAAATAGGAATAGTCCAAATAAGAGAGTCAGTTTTGTGACAACTTATACTAATGACAATAGTAATATTAAAAAAATTATTGTTAATAATTGGAAAGTTCTGCTAACAGATGATCGCACTTTGAATTTAGTAGGTAAAAATCCTCATTTTACCTATAGAAACAACAAAAATCTAAAAAGACTTTTATGTGATAAGGCAGGTGGTAGAAAGTCTGATATAGTGCAGTCAAGGAATAGGTCAGGTACCTATCTTTGTAACCACTGCAATTTTTGTAAGTTAATAACCAAGAAACAAGAATTTATACACTCAGAGTTTTCCTATATATTTGTACCCAGATTCCAGGCTACCTGTGATACCACAGGCCTAATATATTTAGCCACCTGTGAACAATGTTCAGCGTTCTATGTAGGCATGACCAAGAGGAAGTTGAAAAATCGTATTTATAATCATCAGTATGACATTAAAAATAAAAATTAACTTAATGCTTTAGCAAAGCATGTTTTACTCTTCCCTGGTCATTCCTTTGTTTTTAGGGTATTACAAATAATAGAACCGAACATTAGAGGTGGCGATTACATGAATTTATTAGAGTTGAAGGAGTTGAAATGGATTCTTAGGTTAAAAGGTCATCATCCCCCGGGGCTTATTGCTTACATTTCAATTAGATCTTTTTTAAATACACGCAGATGAATTGTTGCTTATCTATTTTTTACTCATTCATTTATCTATTTTTTACTTAGTATTTATATATTCATATATAATTATTTATTGAAGGTGTTTTTAACATGATTTAACTTAACATTTTTTATCATGTTTTATTCTTGGCTTAGGAAAGTGTTTTTTATGAAATGTTATCAGTTATACATGTATACATCATTTCATCTAGCAGATAGTAATATGGTCTATAAGTGAATAGTATGAACATATATTGGACATTTTGTATATTCTGAATATATGCTTAGCATTCTTATATTTTTTCCACTGGGGTTTTAACCTATGAATTTTGCCTGTTCTTATTTATATATTTATATTTATATATTTATATATTAAATAATTTTATAGGCATGATCAGCATTCATTACCTTTATACATGTTTTAAGAGGTTTAGTTTGAGGTAGCAAGGTTTTATATTTCGTTTATGCTTTTTAATTATTAGTTTTATGAAAGACCTGACCATTTGTACTTTGCTTGACAAGGCTTTAAGAATCTGCCTGTCATCAGTTGCTGCTGATGCCTGAAGCATCACCTTTTTAACGATATGATTGTTTTATTGATGAGTTAACTGAATAATCAGGATGTGCTTTTAGTATATATTTTGGAAGTTCATTGTTATATGTATGGTCTGAGGAAGAAAATAAAGTCTTTTTTCTGTTTACAACAGTCGTGGTGAGTCTAAGTTTCGTTCATCAACATATAATAATATCAGAAGACAATCCATAAATGCCTTGCCCATTCCATCTAACCCCCTGTATCTTGCTTGAATAGTCACTTTTTCTCCTTGCCAATCTAGGCCAAAACTACAGCATGCACCCTATTATATTTATTTATCTTTGTCTGCCGGGAAAGTCTAACCGGGCAATACCCATTTTCAGAAGGCCCAGGCAGAAAAGCTCCATTTGTTTACATTACATTATACTTAGTTCCATTTAAACACAGAGTAGTTATATTTCTATTTGCATTTATACACAATACACAGACAATAGTTACATTTATACATTCTAAGATTTTACAGAGGTAGAAGTTACTAAAGAGAAAGCCCATGTGCAACTTAGCATCCATGTGGATTGTACAGGCAACAGTTATGTATATAAATTGTTTTGTCATTTCAATGAGAGGTTAAGAGCATTCTGTTTAAGAAGAGTATTTGAAGAGTATCATATGTCTTAACCTGGTGATGAGCATGTGCAGGACCAGGAGTGGTTAAGCTGTTTAAGCAGAGGTTTAAAACTATTGTGTTTGTTGGACAGTTTTATTTCTGTGGGGATACTATTCCAGAGTTTAGCAATGTATTGGGAATAGAGCAAGTGTCCTGCGGCATTATTTGACTTATTTATGAGTAGTAAAACATTGTTACTAGAATCAAGGTCCCTTGATGGACATTAGGACAGCAAAATTTTTTTTAGTGCAGGGCATTTTTCTGGATGATGAATGAGTTTATGTGCTTTAGTCAGTTGTGAATAGGTTAGGTAGTTGTGATGTTCAAGCCAGTTTAACTGCTTTAAGCTATGACAATCATGGGTCCTATGAGGGAGATTAGTGGCAAATTTAACTATTTTATTATAGCAGGAGGCAAGTTTCTTTAATTGAATATTGTTTAAGTTTGATAGGATAGGAGCGGCGTATAAGAGAGGTGACAGTAAGAAGGTGGTGGGTAGAGTTTTTCTTGCAGTATCTGTAAGGAATCCATTGATTCTATAAAAGGATCCTAGTTTCTTGTGTGTAGATTTAATGGTGTTCAGTATAAGCTGGTCATATTTGAAACTGTCATCTATTATAACGTCTAGAAGTTTACCTTGAGTTACAGTTTCAATGGCAGTATTATTTTCTGACTTTATGGTGAAAGATTGCGTTTGATTTTGGCAACTTTTTGAGGTAAAGAGCATTAACTTAGTTTTATTGGTATTAAGTAGGAGGTTTCTACAGAGGAGAAAGATTTTTAAGTAATGTCTTGGACCTTATTCATTGTTGAGGCTGCACATATTAATGTTGAGTCATCTGCATTCTGAACTAAGCTAGCATGGTGAGTGGAGGTGTGGTGGTTATCAATAAATATATTAAAAAGGAAAGGACTCAGGATAGAGCTCTGAGGGACACCTGTACTAACTGGTTGAAAGGATAAGTAGCTTTGTTGCCATTTAACAGCGTGCTGCCCTCCAGTTAGATAACTAAGTAATCGTGACGAGGAGTTTTGCGAAAGTCCTGTTGAGGAGAGTTGAATGAGTAGTTGCTGGTGTAAGACAGTATCAAATACCTTTGCCAAGTCTAAGAACATGGAGACACAAGCAGACCATTGTTTCTATGTTGGTTTATTATACTGGCAAAGTGTAAAAGAGCAGTAGTGGTACTGTTTTGGGACCTAAAGCTATGTTGTGTTAATGACAGCAGGTTATTTGAGGTTAGGCATTGCATCAGTTGTATATGGATGTATTTCTCTAATATTTGTAGGGGGGGTCGCTATTGGTCTATAGTTATTAAACTCTGTAGATGTGCTGCCTTTGTGCAGTGGTATGATGTAGGATTGTTTCCCAGTGATGGGACTTATCTTCCTGCTATGGACCTATTAATTAGTATGGACACAGGGAAGACTATGAAATCTGTAAGATTTGAAGTATTGACATATCTGACTGCCATTTTAAGCAAAGTATCCACCAGAATTTCAACTTGTTGTTAGCTCTGAGACACTGCATTGAGAATTATCTATTTGTTATGACACTAATTTGCCAGATTAAGCATATCATCTTAATTCTGATAAATGAAATTCACTGTTCATTTATATCCCCATACATTCATTCATTCATTTATTTACAGATACATTCATAAAATATGCCTAACATTTATTCATAAATGCAAACATTCAGCTCTGAAACTAAGAAAGAAATTGCTAGAAATTCTTTAATACCTAAACCTGAGTACAGCCTTCCTTTAATTCCATTGCATTATAGTCAAAATACTCAAGTAATTCAAACTGAGATTAATAAAATCTGTAGATTCTCTATTCTGTCTCAAGGAATGACTACCACTGTCACACTCTACAAAAGGTAAATCTGACAGCCATCACAGTTCAAGCAACCAATCTCTTATCAGCATTGGCTCATAACACTCTACATAGCAAGTGCTGTCCACCTCTAAGTATAAGAATCTCTCCCTGTATCATTAGGGCTGATGTAGAAGCATTTTTTCACCTTGCATTAACTGGTAAAAAGAGATCAGTAAAGTAGTATCAGCCAGCACATTGCAATAGTTTACCAGCAGACATCAGAAATGAAACTGACTGTTCTATCTTTACAAACACATTGCTAACTTTCTAAAAGAAGCCAGCAACTGTAGTTGCTTCAAAGATGATGACCAATAACAAACTCCTGAATTCTTATTATTGAAAAGATCTTTCATACAGTCACATTTAAGGTCAAAACTAGGCAACTAATGCTAAATATAGTCTGTCTCAAAACATAGCATATTGATCTTATAATTGCACACCTTCGCGTTAACTGCACAATCTACTTTTCCATTACTTCTCCCCTTTTTAACTCTTTCTTAACATATTCACTCATTTTTTACTTCTCTGACTCAATGGTGTGATTGTAAAACTGCAAACTTTACAAATATTGAACTGCTGCAAGTATGCACTTGCTATTCCTGCTGATATAATGCAAAATGAATTATATTAATTAATGCCAGATGTATCACTGCTGTAAATAACATGCTGCCCTTTGGCCAAGGTCAGTAATGAAAAGTAGGCAGTAATGTGAACATTGGGCTAAGATAGTCCCCCAGATTCTCTCTGCCTTGCATGGCATGCAGGATCAGTGCAGGAGCTCTAGCAGGCAATATGTCTGCCGTGTGATCTAGGAACAGCCTGCAGGGGAGTGCATGAGCGCCCCTGCACTAGTCCTGCACGGACTAAGCCTCTGTATGCAAATCACCCTATTTGCAGGGGAAATTCATGCAAATGAGGTGAATTTGTGATCCAGGAAGCTTGCAACCGGCCGTGCAGGACTAGTGCAATCTGCAGAAATGTACTCGGTTAGTAACCGAGTACATTTCAGCAAAATCCAAAATGGAGCTGTAACAGCTCCAAATAAAGGTTGCATATCAGTTAGTAAGCATGCCAATGGCCAAGTATAAGGCCATTGGCATTGCAAACAGCCAAAAAAATTAAAAAATCAACTTTTATTTTTTTTAGCCGATCTCGGCTATTTAAGCATAGGGCAGCAGCACGCAAATGGGATCGGGGGGAAATAACAAAATAAACCTAAATTAAGCATTCTAACTAAAATCACTATTCTGCCATGCAAGTCAATGGTAGGCAGAAGACAACATGGGCAGTGAGTAGTGGCTGCTAATGGGGGGATGCTCAGTGTGAGACATGTAACTATGCATTAGAAGGCAATCCTATGCAAATGAGGGGAATTATAGTGAATCCCAGTTTTCCCCAGCATGTGAATCAGGTCCCAACAGTGTCAGAGTAGGAATAGCCTGGTGCAAGCCTAGGAGTTAGGTGACATCATGGGTGTGTGTGTCAGGCATACTGCAAGCAGATTGGAGCCCTGTGGCTCAGGTTTGCTCCTAGCTTAGCACAGCTAAGCAAGGGGGTGTGTCTGAATCTGCCTAGTACTCTTTACATTGCCTAAGCAGGTGTGAGCAATGCACACCAGGTTTTAAAGGAAGAAGAAAAAAGTTAAACCAGGAAATAGCAGCATTATACACATTTGAGCACTGTGTTTGCACGGTGCGCCCCCAGGCTTAAACAGGAAGGCAATGGGAAGGGAAAACAGTAGTAGGAAGGTAATCAAAGAGTACTAGCATAGCTGGCAGGTGAAATGTATCAGAATCAGCCAATTACAAAGTCAGCAGACCAGCTCAGCCCAGAACACTACTATAAACTATCCAGACACCTTCCCCTCTAGTTTTTCCCATACTCTACACCACTGGCGTATACAAGCGGGGAACTTTTAACAAACAAACCTACAAAATGAGAAGGGCTGCAGCAGGCAACATAGAACAACATGTGCAAGAGGTTGAAGGTGGTGAGGATGTGAATGCTGCTGATCAACCCACAGTGAAGAGACAGAGAAGAGTGTACAGACCCAGGGTTTCCTACCAGGGGCTACATGAGCTGGAGATAGTGGAGGGTGGACAGGGACCTCCTACAGCAAATTGTTGAGCTGTGCCAGCCACGCATGACACACAAAACTGACCGAGGGGAACCCATCCCAGTGGATACCAAGGTATGTGTAGGCCTAGAAATACTAGCCACAGGTACCTCCCAAAGCTCAACTGGGGATATCATGGGGATCTCACAGTCATCAGCAGCCAGAGTATTGTACAAGTTCCTGGATGCCATGTCAGCACATGCCAGTGAGCGCGTATATTTCCTCAACACCCATGAGGTGTTGGCCAGCAATATGCGTCTCTTCCATCAAATAGCAGAATACCCTGAGGTAGTGGGTGCTAAAGACTGCACACACATACGCATCAAAGCACCACCCGGTGATCAGTGTACGGCCCACATCAACTGCAGAGGCATTCCCTCCATCAACTGCCAGGTTGTCTATGATGCCCAGGGCATTGAAATGAATGTGTGTGCTGGCTGCCCTGGAAGCTATCACGATTCCCACATTTGGCATCTGATGCAGCTGTGCCAAAGATTTGCCAATGGGGACATCCCCTATGGTCACATAGTGGGGGGTGCTGGCTACACACTGAAGCCATGGCTGATGACACCCATCAGAAATGCACACACACCTAAACAAAAACACCATAATGAGGCACACGCACAGACCAGACTTATAATAGAGTGTGTGTTTGGGATGCTCAGGTCATAGTTCCAGTGTCTGGGCACATCTGGTGGAGCCTTGCGGTACTCACCAGCTACATGTACCCAAATCTTTATGGTATATGACATGCTACACAATATGATCTTGTGGAAACAGCTGCAGCAGGACCAGCACGGGGCAGGGCCACACAGCCCCCCACCAATGCCAAAGCCTGCACAAGAACAGAGTGACTCAGAGGAGTAACAACCTGAGCCTGCCCCAGTAGGCAGATGGAGGTGTGCCCAGTATGCCAAGGCCACAGCAAAGAGATAACGCATAGCACATACACTGACACAGTAGGGACCCAGGGGATGACACCTCTCTCTGACTCGCACATACAGTAAAAGGAATGCCAAACATGACACTACCTGTGCTCAACCATGTATAGAGAGTGTACTATGTGCATCCAACATAGGCAGCCCTCCAGCACCATCTGCAATCCTGGTACACCCACAAGGTAAGTCAATCAACCTACCAATTGCCAAATGGAATAGAATGTGTCGTTACCTGTATCTATGGTATGGATGTGATCATGCAAGGGAATTGAGTGGCTGAATGTTATGCCAGCAGAAAGCAGACACCCATAGTGGCACCATGACATCTGTAACACATACTGGAGTTACCATAGTAGCCAGTGCTACATAGGGTGACAAAACCCACTGCGGGAAATGTGCTGAGTGACATGAATGTCCATATGACTCACACATGCCAGTCAGGGAGGTTCACATACCCAACAACAGTCTCAGTCAGCAGGACAGGTGTAGACAAACCCAAACAGAGCCTGTGCTTTGGCCTCTGAATGATGGCTATGGGTAACCTCCCCCCAGGCCTACACAGACAGACTACAGCAGGTCAGAGGGTGGGATGTTAGTTCTGAAGGGTAGGAAGTAAGACACTAATATGTAGGGCAACCAAAGCTAAGATGTGTAGTACACTGTTATGCCTCTAGTCAGCATGATAGGTAAGAATACAGAATGAAATGGATTACCTGACATAATAGTACAGTCATAGCAAATGTGTACAAGTGTCAGGTGTGCCTCCCATCCTATATAGTAATGTAATAGCAGTTAGGTGTGCCCCCCCAATCCTGTGTAGAAATGTAGAAATAGTCAGGTGTGCCCCCCATCCTACATAGTAATGTAATAACGGTCAGGTGTTCCCCCCAATCCTGTGTAGAAATGTAGAAATAGTCAGGTGTGCCCCCCCCTCAGTCTACGTAGTAGTGTAATAACAGTCAGGTGTGCCCTCCCATCCTATGTAGAAATGTAGTAACATTCAGGGGCTGTAGAAATGTAGAAATAGTCAGGTGTGCCCTCCCATCCTATGTAGAAATGTAGTAACAGTCAGGTGTGCCCCCCCAATCCTGTGTAGAAATGTAGAAATAGTCAGGTGTGCCCTCCAAACCTATGCAGAAATGCAGTAACAGTCAATGCCAAATGATCGACTGATACCCTGCAGAAACAGCATGCTACCTGTAGGTGTACAACACAAAGGTGAGCACTGCAGTACAAACTACCTGGACTCAATCCACACATTCAATACAGATGGGCATACTGGGCATGCTCACACACAAACACATGAAGACCATGTCTGCAAACACCAGTGGACCAGACATATCTGGCAGTCGCAGATGTTAGTGCAGACACTCCTCAGTATGCACCACTCATGCTTTGCACATACAGTGGATAGGAATAAAGACATATATGTAAGGATAACACACTATAGTAAGCCAAATAAGCCAAAGGTAGACGTACATAGATGTGTGGAAGAGGGTGACTGTGACAAAGAGCCATCCAGGCCTGTCCCCACCCAGCACACAGCCACAGGGCCACAACCACATGAGGTACAGATGTCATTCACTGCAGATACTAGCCACTGGTGTCTGTCAGCATTACAGACTACGTGGTACATGTGCTAGCTGTGCAACATGACTGTACAAGGACGTAGTCATCTAACAGCTGTATACACGTACCTGTGAAATATGATCCTGTGTGTGCCCGCATGTGGTGTGTCAACCTCTAGATGAATGGGTTATGACCCATACACACACACACACTGCCCTCCCCATAGACCTACTATGACAAGCCTGCTGAGGTCATTCACTGTGAAATGCATCTTTGGGAGAGTTATAGCCCAGTAATCTCTGTGTCACGTCTCATAACTGTGTACTACTGTAGTGTGATAAACTATTAGGTAGGAGCTCCAATCCCAGACATGGCAAATGTGTGTGTCTGTCTGTCTCTGTCTGTGTAGAGAACAATGCTTTTTAGGGTAGTCACACTCCCTACAATTGAAATTCTCCTGTTTGGTAAGGCTGCTGATGTCATCCACCTAGAAATAGATCTCTGGGAAGGTTGTAGCCCAGTAATCTCTGTAGGGTGTCCTATAACTGTGTACTGTGGGAGTATAATAAATTAGTTAGGTAGGAGTTCTAATCCCAGACTTGGCAAGTGTTTGTGTGTGTGTGTGTGTGTGTGTGTGTGTCTGTCTGTGTAGACAGCAATGCTTTTTAGGGTAGTCACACTCCCTACAATTCAAATGCTTGACTTTGGCAAGGCTGCTGATGTCATCCACCTAGAAATACACCTCTTGAAAGGTTGTAGCCCAGTAATCTCAGTAGCGCATCCTATAATTGTGTACTACTGTAGTATGATAAATTAGTTAGGTAGGAGTTCTAATCCCAGACTTGGCAAGTTTGTGTGTGTTTGTCTGACTCTGTCTGTGTGGAGAGCAGTGCTTTTTAGGGTAGTCACACTCCATACAATTCGAATGCTCTACTTTGGTAAAGCTGCTGATGTCATCCACCTAGAAATACACCTCTGGGAAGGATACAGCCTAGTAATCTCCATAGCACATGCCATAACTGCATACTGCTGTAGTGTGATATAGAGCTTTGGTAGGGTTCTATTCCAACGCATGGCAGTTCTGGATGTTTTGTGTGTGTTTCAATGTCTGTATAGGGAGCAATGCATTTTAGGCTAGTCACACTCAGTACATTTCAAATGCCCTACTTTGGCAATCCTGCTGATGTCATTCACTGTGAAGTACACCTTTGGGAAAGGAGTTTTCCCGTAATGTCCATGGTGCCTCCTATAACATCTTCATGCTGTAGTGTGAAGTAGACCTCTGTTAGGGGTTCTATACCCACACATGTTGGTTGTGGATGTTTTGTGTGTTTCAATGTCTGTGTAGGGAGAAATGCATTTTAGCCTAGCCACACTTACTGCAATTCGAATGCCCTACTTTGGCAATCATGTTGATGTCATCCAATGTGATATACACCTTTGGGGAAGGAGTACCCCAGTAATCTCCATGGTGCATCCTATAACCGCTTCATGCTGTAGTGTGATATAGACCACTGTTAGGGGTTCTATACCCACACATGTCAGTTGTGGATGTTTTGTGTGTTTCAATGTCTGTGTAGGGAGCAATGCATTTTAGCCTAGCCACACTCACTACAATTTGAATGCCATACTTTGGCAATCCTGTTGATGTCATCCAATGTGAAATACACCTTTTGGGAAGAAGTACTCCAGTAATTTTCATGGTGCCTACTATAACTGTGTAGTGCTGTAGTGTAATAAACTAGTTAGGTAGGTGTTTTAATCCCAGACATGACAGGTGTGTGTGTGTGTGTGTGTGTGTGTGTGTGTGTGTGTGTGTGTGTGTGTGTGTGTGTGTGTGTGTGTGTGTGTGTCTGTCTGTCTGTGTTTGTAACTCATATCCTGTGTGGAGATGGATGTGAGTATGTAACAACTGGGCCCAATGTGGAGTGGGTTTGCAAATTTCTTATATGGTGGCCCTACTATATATCGCAATGTCCACCATACAGGGATAACAGATGTGAAAGAGCTGAGAGGCTGGGGTGCAAATCCATACCCATACATGTGACATCAAGGCCAGGCAAACAAAGTTAGCAACCCTAGTATTAACCAGAGAACACTCTCAACCCATGTCTCATACACACACACACACACACACACACACACACACACACACACACTTGCCTAGGAAACAGCCACTATGTTGGTAGTACACTGCATATTGCCCATTGATAGTAACTATGGAGTGATTGCAGTGGCCTACAGAGGGCATGGCACCCTGTCCATCTGTCCAGTAGGTACATACATGCAGACAGTGCACCTTCCCCATGTTCCCCACTGGGCACCTGCAACACCTCTGGTGCCATCAAATGTGACCCACAAAGGACATACCATGCCTGAAAACATTCCCTGTATGAACAGATGCCACTGACACCAGGGAATGTCATTAGCATGCTATCAATGAAGGTGCAGGGTAAACCTATTGTCCATTTCCAGTTCCCACTACATGAGGCCAGGACTGGCACATCTGATGATAATCTGTGCACACAACATGGGCCAGACAGTTTCACATGTCATCGTACATGCATGTGGGAGGTGTGCACATCAGACACTGTCCATGTCATGGACTAAGGAACACATACAAGGCAAGCAATGCACAGCATTGGCCACATGCAATAGTCACCCAGGTAACTGGATGGTGAATACAATACCCACCTGTGTGGGCAAATCCAGAAACTACACCCCTGAGCCACAATGCAGACTATTGTCATGTGGCCTGATGCCAAGGTATACCCATCACCTAGCCTTGTATAGCCACCTGGCACAGTTGAACCTTACACACCCGTGAATCAATGCACCCATGCATGTCAGTACTGACACCCTGTGTGTGTGTGTGTGTGTGTGTGTGTGTGTGTGTGTGTGTGTGTGTGTGTGTGTGTGTGTGTGTGTGTGTGTGTTGTATGATGCATATGTTCACATTCACACTCACTACAACCCTATTGGCATATTGAAGAATGCTGTCTGATGTCAGACATCTCCCCATACCCTTTGCCCATATACCTCCGTGTGACCCCTGTGGTGCATGTGGTACCTGCACAGTAATGTGTTGTGGCAATCTCACTAGTGATGAGTTGTATTCCTGGCCCTGCCAAGTGTGTTAATGTGTGTGTGTGTCCCTGTGAGAATGTGGTTGTGTTGAGGCTGGCACCTCTTCATGCTGACAGGCACGTGTACTACACCTACCATATAACTACCATATCCCTGTTGCAGATGTCACTCACCATCAGATATACATTCTGAGGGCTCCACAACATGTAACCTATTTGGCGCATCCAATAACTGCATAGAAATGTGATAGCATTACATAGTCATCAGGGGTTTGATACATGTGCTGGTAGGTGTGTGATGCAAACATGCTTAAGTTTTACTCTCCCACCCCTCCCTGACTTATCTTTGCCTCTGTCTGCCTCTCTCACTCCCTCTCTAGTGGATGTGGAGACCTACACCTGCTTTGCTTAAGCAGCAGCATGTGTATTTTAAGTGATGCTCATGATCAGCTGATGGCCTCTGCATGAATTGCAGCCCTCCTCTAGCTGATTGCATGTGGAACAGCTGTGGTAACATTCCCATAGCCAATTGCATGGAAACACACTTCAATATCTATTAGCATCATGTTGGTGTTGGGCCTTTTCATTCACTGTGAACAGGAACTTGATCTGTTGTGTGGCAAACAGCATCTCAGATGGATTGGTGATTTACCTCTAACAACATACACTGTGGAAACAGGATAACACACAGGAGGGGGATGTGTGTGACATGACTACAGACTGTAAGTGCTGCTATACTGCTTTTGGAGTAATGTTGGTTTAACAGAGTGTGTGTGGATATGGCTGTCCTATATGTTTTAATACCTGCCATGTCAGTGCTATGTTTATGAGGAATCCCCATCTGTAGGGTCATCTGCAGACTGGGCAGTGTGTGGTGCCTTTGGTTTCATGTGTTACTCACACAACATATATATGTGAACTGCTGAAGGTAGTGTGAGGATTTTAGTCTGTAGATGTTGCAAGCCGTGACAGTTACTGACTTCATATCCCTCATAGGACATATGTTGCAACAAAACCTGTTACAACAGTAAATGTATGAGGTTATCACAGCAATATGTCAATACTGGCCCTGTGTATGTGCTTCCAGCCACAACTCTGTCAACCTTTGTACATATGTCATGCATTAAGAGGTGCATATGTGCTGCACACCATAATTAGTGACATCCTGTCTGATAACAAGCCAGATAGATATCAGACTGCTACACATGTTATGTACTGTAGGGGTTATATTTGATGACATAACCTGGACATTCTGTGGTTGTGTGTACAGAACTGAGGTCTGTGTACTTATGGTGAATGTCGACAGTGTATGTATTGTTAATATGTGCTTTGGCCTGTGTACAGACTGTGGTAGATATCATTGTTCTTGGTCCCGTCCTATCTGATGTTACATGCTGCTCCACTGTATGTTACCATATTGTCTTACATGTTTGTAGGGCCATATATACACATGTCCCATACCACAGACAGGCATCAGACCACACTGTGTTGCGGCCCAGTATATGTAGGGTTAGTGTGTGAGCGGTACATATGAATGAGGATGGTGTTGAACAGATAGTCCATATACTGTAATATTATGCTAGCTTACCACATGTGGCTGCTGTGTTCACATTGATTGTGGTTATGCACTTTCACACCGGTGTATCTTACCCTGTGCTCTGACATGCCTGTAGAGCCTGCGATATATGCAGCTACATGTGCATTCCCCCATAGGAGATGTAGGCCAGTGTTGAGCCTGTCTGCCTGTAGCCTGCACAGTGCTTTGTTACATGCCTAGCAGCTTAGTGTACTTACCCAGTGAGATGTCATGTCCAGATACTTGCCAGATGTACTGCTGCTGGGCCTCCCTTAACAGCCATGTATGTCAGACAAAGCAGTGGGATGCAGTACAAATGTATGTCAATATCTAGTGGGTAGTATGTGGCCATGGCACCTCTGTACCAGCGGTTATTATGTGTCAGGACAGACAGGGGTGTGTGAATGCATAACCTATGGGGGCAAATGTATTCCAGTCGTTATGTGTTATACCCATCTACATGGCTGTTAACATCCATATTGTCAGGCTTGGTCCACATGTTTTGCACTAAGGGGTTCTGTGTATACCTCTGAACTGTCCAGAGTGTGTCAGAATGTCCACATATATTGGCCAATATCTCTGCTGTAGTCCAGAGGAGCATTACGTGCTAGCAGCAGTACTGTACTATGATGTCCTTAGGATGTCTGTCAGTAGCCAATGGCGCACATGTGAAAAGCAGATGTGACCTCCCACACACACCATGTCTGTGAAAACAATCCCTATTACAGTAGCAATAGTCTACTTACTAATATACCTGCTATACATACCTGACATCCCCTTGCACTATGAAGTTGGGACTATAGGGGCTGAGGTAGGGCTACACTCCATGTTCAGGACATATGGTGAAAATATATGTATATATAATTATTCAGATATCTATATAGATATTTACACATATACATATTGACATATATAGATGGGTATGTATATGTACATAGATATACATATACACACCCAGATATATACATATACAGAGCAATATATGTCTACACATATACAGACAGTGATACATATGCACATATTCGTAGATAGCTACATATATATTGACAGTAGTAGGTATATCAGAACAGATATGTATGCACATATAGTTATAGATATCTACATATATATATATATATATATATATATATATATATATATATATATATATATATATATATACCAAAATAACTAGACATATCTGTACACATAGGATGTGCATACATATATAGCTATATACACATATATCTATATATACATATACGTATATCTATATATACACATATGTATATATATATATATATATATATATATATATATATATATATATATATATATATATAGCACTATACAGATGTATATACAGACATATGTATGAGTATACATGTGTATGTACATATAGACATATACAGACCTATTATATGTATACGACCATATTCCTGTCATGAGTAAACGTCACGGTTATATATACCCTCCCACATGTATCTCACCGTAGGTATCTGCTATGTGCACATTATGATAAAACAATATATGTGATGCAACAGTCAGATTAATAACAAGGACTACACAATTTAGGAACTACAGGCAAATGTTCAATACTAGAATGCCACAACCAGGAAAAGAGCAGAACGCCAACCAAGGACAAGAGTTTTTATTAATACAATCATTCTGGTACCTCGGCTTCTTGCCTTCTAATGGAACAATTTTAAAAAACATTCAAGTCCTTAATATACCCACACCAACGTGATTACAATCAGTCTAACAATGTTCCAATTAATTAAATAATTAAACACAAAATCAAGCAAAAGATCAAGCAAAAAATCAGACATAATATTTTATATAGATATAAATATAAATATACTTCCTTAAGAAAAACATTTACTTTAATAAAAGAGCAGATCCCAAACACATACCCAACATTTACTAAGCATGCCTAATGTATGTACAACACAAAAATAATCAAAAAATACCAACAGTAAAAATTTCAACAGTAGAAGTTTCAACAGTAAAAATAAGTCTATTTTTAGTGTTTTGGCATGACCTAATGACATGAGAGGTAATTTTAGAACTGAGTTATCCAGACTTGAGAGCAGATCTATTATTAATTTTCACACTCTGCAGCCAAATGGAAAATAATTTAATTTTATAGTGTAAAACATAGGGTGCCATCAGTAATGTTTGATGGGTGGATGTGTATGTGTTTATGTGCATATATGTGTATAATTTTATATGTATTTATATGCATACGTATTTATTTGCACATTCATATGTGCCATTGGCACAAATGTGCATTGTTTATTTGTGTATCTGTTAGGAAATTTAATGTACATTAAAAACATATTCTACACAATGTTAGATAATATTTGAAAAATATGAATTCTAATGATTATGAAATTGTACAATTGTGCATATGTTAGTATCTAACATAATGTGGTTAATCATATTGCACACACATTCGCTCTTTGAGAGTATGTAAAGAATTTTTGCTGTTGAAACTTCTACTGTTGAAACTTTTACTGTTGGTATTTTTTTGATTATTTTTGTGTTGTACATACATTTGGCATGCTTAGTAAATGTTGGGTATGTATTTGGGATCTGCTCTTTTATTAAAGTAAATGTTTTTCTTAAGGAAGTATATTTATATTTATATCTATATAAAATATTAAGTCTGTGATTTTTTGCTTGATCTTTTGCTTGATTTTGTGTTTAATTGTTTAATTAATTGGAACATTGTTAGAGTGATTGTAATCACATTGGTGTGGGTATATTAAGGACTTGATTTTTTTTAAATTGTTCCATTAGAAGGCAAGAAGCCGAGGTACCAGAACGGCTGTATTAATAAAAACTCTTGTCCTTGGTTGGCATTCTGCTCTTTTCCTGGTTGTGGCATTCTATGTTTTTAGAGAAGATATTTTTGGATGTGTTTTGAGAAATGTTCAATACTACTCAATATATGTATTGATAGTTGTATTGGTAAAACAACAGCAGTCTTTGCAATGATCATGGCGTAGTGGTTACGTGTTGCGACTTCAGTGTAAATGGTTCTCGGTTCAAGACCTGCAATGGCTGTTCATTTTGTTGCTGCGCAGGACAAGGGCTGTTGGATACAGAGTGGTTAAAGCAGTTTTGAGCAGCTTTAAGTGGGTTTGCATGGGTCTGCGCGAAGCTAAGAGGTGCTAAGCTATGGGTAAACGTACGGGCACTTACACAGTGTAGGCAGTGCTTACCAGTGCACAAATCAGCTTAGCTATTATATTGCAGCAATGTTGATACTTGCTAAGCATAGCTTAGCCCTGGTAACCAGGACACACAACCCAATCTGATAACCTGTAATATGTGTATGTAATGCCATGTACAATACATGCACCTATTTGCTGTCATTACAGTAGCAAGGGGTGTGAGTGTAATGTGTGAGACACAGGCACATATGAGGCCTGTACATCACTGTTATCCATGTGAATGTGTTACATACAGGTGTAGTAGCCCAGGGTACATGCTGTCACACTGGCATGTAGTGTATCATAGCAGTACTACTGTTGACAGTGTTAACCCAGGCAAGAGCAGAGTGCTTAATGTAGTACTGACAACAGGCACACCTGCGAGCATGGCTAGAATCCGAGGCCTCCCTGCTGTATCCCTGGTGCGTGAGCTGTGCCACAGTATGTACCCCTTACTGGTCTGTCAGCGCACTCATGCTACTACTTGGCTACCTGCCAAGCTCATGACTGTCAGTCCCTGTATATATATATATATATATATATATATATATATATATATATATATATATATATATATATATATATATATATATATATATATATATATATATATATATATATATATATATATATATATATATATATATATATATATATATATATATATATATATATATATATATATATATATATATATATATATATATATCTGCTTACATATATGTAACTTGCTGTGTATATGTAGACATATATGTGTAGACATATGGACCTTGAAAAAGCCTGGAATTGTTTTACCATCTTTGGAAGAAATTCAACATTTATGCAGCTGACGTTCACCAGCTTGTATCTTACAGCAGGTTTACTAAATTTTACTACATCCATTGAAAACTGCTATCTTCCGTTTAGGTTTGGTCCGGGTCTGGTGAGCTTTTCCTGGTTTTGTTCTGGTTTTCATCTGCTTCGTTGAGACATATATATGTGTCGATGTAGGCATTTGCGTGTATATATGTTCATATATATTTATATATATGTATATATTTGTATATATACATATGTATATCTCTACATATATAGATATGTTGTATCTGTTTAGATATTAATATATTTACACACACACATACATCTAAATGTTGGAATACATTCTCTGTACTGTTGCATAACTGGTGCTGGATGATATGTTTTTGAAAACATCAGAGCTATGTATATCTGGCATAGCTTAGTGATAAATCCCTTTGTCTATGGAGTGCAGGGTACTGGGTTTGAGCCTTGCAGAGGCTGTTTATTTTATTGCTGGGCAGAACACAAGCCATTGGATACAGAGTGATTAAGGCACTTTAAAGCAGTTGTAAGTGGGTTTGCGCGGGTTTGCGTGGAGGTAAGCACTGATAACTTCCGGTTACAATTTCTTATACTCTGTTAGCTTCTGAATTGCTTAACATGTGTAGGCATTGCTTACCCCCATGCAAACAGGCTTAAACCTGCTTATGGATGCTTAAAAGTGCTTATTCCTTCTTACCCCCCCATGCTAATTTCATTAAAAGAAAAGAAAAAGGGGTTGATATGAAAGTGGTGAAAAAAAGGGGCACAAAGAGGGAAAGACAGTAGGAAAAATATCCTGGGATATGCAGGAAGAGTACAGGGAAGGTCCATAGCTGCCCATTTCTTCTACAGTAGCAGCTGTGCATATACACTGAATTTGGAGGTAGAGTTGGACACTCAAACCCCTGGGAGAGGGGTGAGGACAACAATAATAAGTTGTGATGCCAATAAGATGGGATTACATGTGTCCAGTGGACACGTGTGAAATGGACAGCTATGTATGGGGCGAGATTTTTTTGTGGGAACAGATTGCCCCTTTTTTTTCAGGTGAGAGTGGGATGTTGGGGAGACGTAGTAGGTATATTTGGGGAGGTAGGTTGGGTAGGTTAACAGACAAGACAAACAAGATGCATACAGGGGCAGTATATGACACATATGAGGGGCAACACATTGATGGGGAGGGTTGTTGGAATATTGGAAGCCCACAAGCCCCCTAGTGGTAACAGTGGGACTGAGGTCCCACCCATGGGCAGTCAACACTGCACCTTCACAGCCCCAAAGGTGGCTGTGCTGGGGGCTGAGTCGCAGAGCCAGGCTGACTCCCTAATCATGACACACGACCCTCGAGCTGGCATAGAAGATCATCAAACTGCTGGCTGATCTCTCTATGCACTGCGACCCCGATCTGGTGACAGGTGAAATGTGCCTGTCTGCGTCCACTCCCACAGCGGGGGGTGAGCCCCATTCCCTGAGGCGGTTCCATCCAAAGGTGGTGCAGGACCAACAGATAGGGAGGTCTAGGATTGGGCCCCACACATGCTGGTGCCTGGTGCCACAGCCAGCTGAGGTGGAAAAGGTGGGTCCACTGGGACTGGCCTTCCCAAGTGTGCTATAGTGTTTAGATTTCGTCATCATATGTGGGTTAGTAATAGTCAACACATTCCAAGGTTAGGTATAACAGCATGCATAGATATTCCCATTAACCCAGACACCAGATACGGAACAGTTGCATAGCAAACAGAACACATGCATATATGGGACCACAGTGGTAATAAGTACAGTATGCAGGTACATTGATGGCACCATGCCACCAATGTTGGAATAATTCAATATAGCACATGCATGGGAACCATGAAAATATTTAGCAAACAGTTGGACATTATCAGAGTCATTACATACCAGTTGGGGTGGGTATGTTGATTATTGTTGGAGATATGGTAGAGGGGGGGAGATGTCAATTAACAACTAGTATATTCCTGTAGTCCACATTACTTTCCTAGTCAGTGCTGTTATCTGTACCTTACAAGTCTTACTACACTACCCTATAGCCTTAGCTTGGACAGGGATATGGCTGTCATCATCATTACACATGAACCGGTTTTACCTGCAGTATACACCTATTACCTGGTATACCTGTGAAGGGAATGTTTGTTAACACTAACTAACTGTTTCTACACATACTCCTGGATTCCAGGTTGATGTTTTGCACATAGCTATCCAACTCTGTCTGCACAGACTCTGGCCATGTGTTGACCACATGCTGGTGTGCCGGGACATATCTAGTATTGCCCTCTTCCACCTTTAGTGACCTGACACACAGATATACATGCTTTCCTACACAGTTATATTATGTAGCACAGTGTGGATGACAGTGACCAGTGATACTTTATTATTCAGAGAAACTCCAACACTCACAGTTCCCGACAATACCAGAGTGAACAGTACCAGTACAGGTTATAATGGTCTGTATTTCTCAGCACAGTGTTCATATCCAACGTACCTGTGGCAGCAATGTTTGTTAGCACTACCTGACTGTTGCCACACAAAGTTCCAGATTACACATTAGTATCATGCACATACATCTCACTGTTACTGTACACACTCTGGTCACAGCTTGACAACATGGGAGTGTAGATAGGACATACTTGAAATATTACTCTCCTAACAGTTTTGGGGGTTGCTACAGTGACAGGTGTGTTCTCATGATGTTTGACAATCACTTGTATTCCCTGTTTGATGGCTAAACATCTGGGATCATCCCACAGACTTACCAGGGGGACAGGGGGACAGGCAGCAGATATGGGCACATATACTGGACATTCTGGCCTCATCTGTACAGTTGTGGGGTATGAATCTGTATGCAGCCTAATTCCACTCCCAGGATTCAGACCATGGCTGTGTCTGCTACAACTTAAACACTGTCCATCACAGTTGGGTCTGCTATATAGATATTGCTGTAAATCTCCCATCTGCTTCCTGTCTTATTAATCCCCTGTGCTTTTGCATTCTAACCTTGTATAACAACACTCTTATACAGATTTTCTAGACAGTTATATGTTGTAGGACAGTGTGGGCGACAGTAATGTGTAATACCTCATTATTCAGAGCAACTGCATATCATTCTTGTATTTCTGGGCACAGTCTTGGTATCTGACAGACCTGTGGGAGGAATGTTTATTAGGGCTACCTGAATGTTTCCACACACAGTACCAGATTCCACATTACTATAATGCACATACATCTCACTCTGTTACTGTACACACTCTGACCACAGCTTGACAAGTTGAGATGTAAATAGGACGTACATGGTTTCTTAGTCACATAAGGTATTGGGGAGTTGCTAGCGTGCCAGCTTTGTTCTCATAGCTGTGTGTCAATCAGTTGTATTTCCTGTTTGCTGCCTATACGTCTGGGATCATCCCACTGATTTCCCAGGGGGACAGGTTGATAGGCAACAGATATGGGCCACTTTAATAGACATTCTGGGCATATCTGTACAGTTTTGGGGTATGATTCTGTATGCAGACTACTACTACTGGCAGGATTTGAACCGTGGCTGTGTGTGCTAAAAAAACAACAGTTCACATCTCAGTTGCATGTGCTATTCAGTTTTTGTTGCTTGCACTTTCCGTGTTTACTGCCTATGTGTCTCTCAGTTACACTAAATGGCCTCTGAGGATTACACCTGTCATATACGGGCATTCCTACACATTCAACTTATGGTGCAGAGTGCAACGGTGCTTAATACTACAGTACTATTACATGATTGCATATCTACATTACCATATGATACCAGGATATACACATGCAGTCCAGTAGTTAAACCTGTTTTGTCAGGCTATTACACTTTTATTGACTTACAAATAATATGAGACTCTTCCTGCCATATTCTCTAGTGTATGCAGTACTTGCCTTGAACAGTACAGGTTTTATACAAGCAATTAATTTACTACTACTTTTATTTTTATTTCCTATGACAGTAAATGCATGAGTATTACTGACCTGCCTCGCGTTGCAACATTGCCAGTGACTGATGTGGGCCTCCTGGCTCGCGGCCCACTTCATTGCAGCTGTGGGGGAACATAAGAGGAATATTTAGTCATACCTATCCATGATATACCTGAGTTGGCAATTATTACACACATATTGGAGTGATACTTACACATGGTTGGAACATCCCCTGATGCTCTAGCCTCTTGGAGCCACTCCTGCAAGAGGTCCCCCCTTATGCCGCTTCAGGTTGGCATAGTGGTGCCTAACCTGCTCACCAGTTCGGGGTATGCCAGTGGCACTGGTGAGGTCATGGGAGAGACGGTCCCAGGCCTCCGCCTTATATTGGGAGCCCTGGTACTGGCCCTGTAGCAGTCTCTGATCATGGTCGTTGACAAGGAGTGCTGCCATGACCTTGGACACCTGGGTGCACCAGCGCTGCACCCGAAAGCGCACACTTTCTCCCCTTACTGCCATAGTGCTTGCAAGAGGAAGCTACAACCAGTTATGAGCTGTATTCCCGCCTCCTGGGTTTAAGTAGGGCCGATTACCCTCACTTTTCCTTGATTGGCCAGTTTTGAAAAGGCTAAGTTATGGGCAAACCTGCTTAACTAAGGTTGGCATTGTTTAAAGGGGATAACACTGGGCACATTGAGTTATCTGGTCTACACATTGCTTACACCTCTTAAGCTGGCCTGTGCAATGCTTAGCATTGCTTACATTAGACATTGCATTATTTTTTCTTTTTGTCATTGATTTCTTATTTATTACATCTTATATATCTGTCTGGTATCCATAATTAATGTGTACGTACACTCTATGGGGTCCTTGTGTTTTATTGGGGACTTCAACACTCTATTACAATTACACCTCACTTCTGGGCTTACTGCTGTTCCAGTTCACATATTTATGTTATCTAGTGGGTTATAGAATATATGACTGTATACTGATTCCTTTCACAGGTTCAGTTTGGTTTTACTATGGTGAGGACTTGTTTGCTGATACCTTATTCGTCTGTACTTCTGTGATGGCTTGGTGGTTAACTGCTGTGACTATGGTATATAGGATCCTAGGTTCGAGACCTGCATGGTTGTTTATTTTGTTGATGGGCAGAACAAGGGCCATTGGATACAGAGTGATTAAGGCACTTTTGAGCAGTTGTAAGTGGGTTTGCACGATGGTAAGCACTGCTAACCTACCGTTACATCTGCTTACAGATAGTTAGCTTTAGAATTGCTTAACCAGTGTAGGCATTGCTTACCACTGTGCAAATGGGCTTAAGTCCATTTACTAGTGCTTACATATGTTTACTACTGCTTATTTGTGCTTAAACCTGTTTACTAGTGCCTTATTCATTATGGAACTGACACCTCACATGTGCATTTACTCAAGTACACCAGTTCATGAAAATATGTTATTTAGTGGGTCATGCAACATAAATATTAGTCATAACATGCTTTGCCATGGAAAATGGAATGAGCTGCAGTGGAGCTTGAACTGGGAATGTCTGCTCATAAGGCGAATGCTCTGCCCACTACACTATTGCTATGCTGTGTTGTTTGCATATATCTTCCTTGTTATCTTCTTCAGCCATTTAAGCTGTATTAACCATAGCTAACTGATGGGCACACCCACGCACTTATGGTTAGCTTTAATTGGATTTAAAAAAAAAATAAAGGGTTTCTTCATTTTATTTATGGATACTGTTGCTGATGTACACAAGAGGGACTGTTGGTGGGGATATGTGGTCACCTATGAGCGGTCTCGCTCATTTCATACCCCTTTCTGCTGTTCTTCATTGCGGGGGCGTGTATATTCTGAGAGCTGTGCTCTCAGACACGCCCCTGCACTCTTACATGCCCCGTGTAAGCCTAGGAGCTCAGGCAGCACGCCTCATTATTATGCATGGCACGCTGCTGTCCTGCTCCTAAACGGCCGCCTCCATGCAGGACTAAGCTAGTCCTGCACTGAGGAATAGTAAATCCAGGGGAGTGTGTCTGTGTGCTGCTTAAAATGTTATGGCAATAGTGTAGTTTGACAGTTAAGTGTTTTTGAAATACTATTCTAAATTTTATCCCTGTTATGTAAAAGGATTTATACTTATGTGAAAGATGCCACTTTTGACGGTCTTTCAAGTAAATGCAACTAAAATAAATTATGGAACATAGTACATTTAGATGGAATCGTTATGGGAGCATGTGTTTCTTTAAAACATATTGTGCTTTAATAATAATAGTTAAGGAAAAGAATGCATAAAATCAAATCCCTCATGTTTTGCCCTGTCCTTTGTAAAACGTATGAAGTAGTTTGCTTTCAATGAGCACATATCTTCAGACTAACACTTGATTTGCTATTTGGAGCAATAAAATTATCTTTCCGTTTTCTGTTTTGAGAGGGGCAAAGTTCTGGTAAAGTCAGGTGCTTAAAAAGTACCAGTAAACACAGAGGAAAAATGGAATATTATAAATTAGGAACAAGAAGCTGGGAACATTTTGATCAGAATTGCCCAATGTACCTAAAAGAATCATGGTTGAGTAGTGTAGCTAAAATTTCATTTATTATTTTGCCATGCTATGAACTGTACTTCACTTCAATAGTGCAACTGAGAAATGAAACCAAATTATGTCTCTTTAATTATTTGTAAAACTGGGCAATTTGTCTTGCTTTCATTATTTTTGCTGAGAGAGTGAAGAAGGGATTATTATGGGTATTTCAATACTTTACTTTCAGGTCACATCTATTTGACTAAATTGTTATGAGACAAAGTATTTTTTTCTATTACAGTAATCTTGCAGGAGCCAGTGCATACATTTCTACCATTTTGCAATCATCTTTAAAAAAGCTGAAAAAAAAAACAGACATTGAATATATAAGCACAGGTGTGCTAAAGGTACAAACAACTAAGGAAAACACAGATGTTAGCAATATAAATATCTTAACTATTTTGGTGCATTACAGGCTAGCAAGAAATGTATATGTTCGTGAAAAACATAAAAGCCTGCTTTTTGACTATACTGGAGAGAACTGTAACTAGTTGTGTGCTTTGGTGAAACCAGCATCTGCGTTCTTGACTATGACTTACTCATTGTCCATTGTTTTCCTTCATTGCCAGAAAAAAGAAGTTATGTACTCACCATAACATTCCATGTTTATTGTCCATCCTGCCGTTCATTATTACAATGATGGGTTCGGACGAATACTTAGCTGAAAGTCTCAAACCTGGCTTGTGGCAAGAAGGTATCCCACAATTCAATGGTGTAATTCCCCAGATCTTGTTTGCTGCTAATACTGAACAATATGTAGACTATATGCATATCTACAAACATATACATATAAACATATATCCAAGTTCATACTATATGTACTGGTAGGAGAAACAAGCTGAGACAAAGAACTCCTGAAAGTAGTAAAAAATCTACCAGGTCCACAAGGAGTCTTTAGCAGGGGGAAGGAGGGAGGGTTTGTAAGAATGAATGACAAGATGGACAACAAACATGGAACGTTATAATGAGTACACAACTTCTTTACGTTATGATGTCCTATCTCGCCTTTATTCTTACAATGATGGGACAGCATCCCTAGTACCTTTTCCCTGGGTGGCTCACGAGAATACACCTTTAACCACTGTGGAACCAAAGGATGCCCTGTCCCTGGAGGCCAAATCCACTTTGTAATGAGTGATAAAAGTATGTGGAGTAGACCAAGTCACTGCTGTGCAAATATTATCTATGGGAATTCTGGCTTGAAAGGCAGATGACGTAGCCATTGCTCTAGTGGAATGAGCCTTCACTTTGAAAGGTAAATCTTTGTGATTTGAGTTATAGATGAATGTAATACAATTTGAAAGCCAATTGGAAATAGTAGTTTTGGAGACCGAGGATCATTTTTTTGCATCAGAGAAGGATACAAATAATTGGTCAGATTTTCTGATCTGAGTTGTCTATGCATGTCCGGTTGATGTAATTTGTACTCTGCCTTATTGCTATGATTAGGAAAGAACACTGGAAGTTCTATAGATTGGTTTATGTTGTTTGGAGAAGAGACTTTAGGTAGAAAGGATGGGTTTGTACGTAAGGATACCCTATCCTTATGAAAAATCAAATATGGTGGTTTAATAGAAAGAGCTTGCAATTTTGACACCCTTCTAGCAGAAGTTATAGCCACTAGAAAAAAGGTCTTCCAGGACAGGAACTTGAGGTCTGAAGATGAAGAGGGCTCGAAGGGAGGTAACGTGAGATGAGACAAAACAAAATTTAGATCCCAAGGAGAAAGGGGTTCCTTAAAAGGAGGTCTTAATAAGGAAGCACCTTTTAAGAAGGCTCTACACAACCTATATGATATTAAGTTGGAAGTAGAATCACCAATATGAAAATATGAAATTGCAACAAGTTGAACCTTGATGGTTGCTGCAGCTGAGCCTTGTTGAAAAAGTTCTGCCAAAAATTCCAAAATATAATGAATAGGTGCAGAGAAAGGATCAATGTTCCTATCTTGAGCCCAAAGGGAAAATCTCTTCCATTTGTTAGAATACAGTTTTCTAGTGAAAGCTTTGTGCAAGGACATTAAGATATGTCTAACCATATGAGTGAAATTGTGAAGCCTGACTAAATTGGGAAGTGGAGCAACCAAGCTGACAGTTTTAGGGTATGGAGAGAAGGATGAAGCTCCCCTGGCATATGAGACAGCAGATCTGGCACTGGGTCCAGAATCCAATGCTTCTCCTGAAGATGAGGTCAAAGAAAGGGGAAACAAACTTGGCAAGGCCAGTAAGGAGCAATGAGAATGATCCTGCTTCCCGAGCATTGTGCATTCTGAATTACTCTGGGTATGAGAGAAAATAGTCGAAAGGCATATAGAAGTCCCAAGGGCCAATTGTGATCAAGACCATCTCTTGGTGTCTCCCCCGGAAGCAGGATTAGGGTAAAGTAGTTGCTGCACTTGGCATTCATGGGAGTGGCAAAGAGATCACAGCAAGGCTGTCCCCATGTTTGGAAAATCATTTCCACTACATTGTGATCGAGAGACAACTTGTGAGGCATTAGGATTGCTCTGCTCAGCTTGTCTGCTATCACGTTGGACTTCCCCGGAATGTGCTATGTACCAAACCACAGATATATTGTCTGAATCACAATAGTCCCTAGAGGGAGAGAGTCTTGAAGTGCTTGTAATGCAAGAAGCACTGCTCTCATCTCTAGAACATTTATATGCAAGCGAGCTTCGTGTTCTTTCCATGTACCTTAGACTGTTCTTCCCAGATAATGCCCCCCCACCTTATCTGGGAAGCATCTGTGGTCACTGTAGCTATTGGCTGAAGGGGAACAAAGGGTCTTCCCATTGTCACATGAGTGCAGTGTATCCACCATCTTAAGTCGTTCTTGCAAGGTTTCATTATTCTGATCAGATGAGACACTGGAAGCTCTTGAAGTGACCATTGGGAGAATAATAGCCATTGAAGAATCCTCATGTGCATTTTGGCAAGAGGGACCAGTGTATTCATTGTTCGTAATAATCGTAGAATTATCTTCACTTTCACTTTGTTCTTGGGAAAGTGGTGAAGTATTTGCTGTCTGAGTGCTATAACTCTTTCTGTTGGAAGACGTGCTACCATAGATGAAGGGTCTAGATCTGCATCTATGAATGTAATATGTTGACAAGGCAACAAGGCAGATTTTTGAAAATTTACTGTAATGCCCAGCTGATTGCATATGTCCAAAGTTAGGACCCTGGCTTGTAGAAGTAGATGCTTGGTGGTGGCAGATAGGAGCAAGTCATCTAGATATGGAAACACATGGAATCCTAGATGTCTCAAGTGAGCCTTGACTACTGCCATACATATGGTGAACACTCTGGGGGCTGTAGTAAGACCAAAGGGCAGAGCTCTGAACTGATAATGGCTGGCTCCCAGCCAAAGCATAAGTACCTCCTTGATGTCCTGTCCATTCTTATATGGTAGTAAGCATCTTGAAGGTCTATCGAGCACATCTAATTGTCTTTCCCTAAAAAGGGAAGTATAGACTGCAGTGTCACCATTCATAACTTTGACTTTTTTACAGATTTGTTTAACTTGCTTAAGTCTAATATGGGCCTCCAGTCCCCTGTTCTTTTTGGCACCAAAAAGAATCTTGAGTAAGTTCCGAATCCTATTTGGTCTGTGGGGACTTCTTGCATGACTCTTTTGTGGAGCAACTTTTGAATCTCTATAGTTGCTTGTTCCCTTAGATTGGGTGGAACATCTGGGATTGTTTTGGTCTGTGGAACAGGTTTAGAAAAAGGAATGGATTATCCTCTGGATATTATATTTAGTACCCATTTGTCATTTGTGATATTTTTCCAGGCTTCTGGGTACATTAATAAATATTCCCCCAACTGCCTCCAGAGTAGAGCAGTTGGGCCTCCTTTCAGGAGCACTGATAAGGGTGTTCGTGAAAGGAATCATGGTCACCCTGGTTTTGTGGGGCCCCTCTACTTCTGGGGTGGCATCTACCATTATTACCTCTGCCTCTGCCCCTGGGGAAAGTATCACCCCATGCATCTTGGAAAAATCTCTGGGATCTTTTGAACCACATCTTTCCGCTCTTCTGACCTTTAGGATAAGGTCTTGAAGGTACAGAAAAATGTACTCCAACAGCAGATAGAGTTTTCCCTTCCTGCTCGCACTGGGTTAGAGTGTCTTTTACTTTGGGTCAAAAGAATTAGGAACCATCAAAATGGGTGTTAGTAAAAGTAGACTTAAAGGGCCCTGCAAAATTGCACAAGCACATCCAGGAGTGTCTCCTAAGGGAAACTCCAGAACCTGCTGCCCTGCTCATTCCATCTGTTGCATATAATATGAGCCTCATGGAGGAGTTGACAATGGAATTTAAGGTGGACAGCTGGGAGGAGACCTTCTCATTCACCCCCACAGCTAATTAACCTTGTAGAGTATCTCCTAGCTCTTTCAGGAGATCTCTTTATAGCCTCATGAAATGGAGTAAGTAATTCAGCGATCGCAGTGAAAAAGTCGCTGAAGAAAAGATATGCTTCCCTTATCTGTCCATCATTTGAGAGTCTTTATTCAGATGATGAACAGATGAGGAAGTCTCTGCAAGTTCCTTCTTGGTGGCTGCTGCCACCAACATAGCATCTATGGGTACTCCCTTAGTTAGAAATTCCTTGCCCAAGGGAGCTGACAAAAATTTGTTTGGCCTCCAAGGGCCCGGTTCCGTAGTGTCGGGAGACTCCCATGCCTTTCGACTATCCAGGTCCATTAGTTCATCGAAAGGTGGAGACACCCATGAGGCTGATGATTGAGACCGAAAAGCCTTCAGGTACACTGACTCCTCATCAGAAGAAGTGGTGGTCTGCCAGCTGCCTCTTTGCTTGAGGATCTCTAAAATATCTGCAAATGAGATATCATCAGAGGACAACCGTGGGGACCCTTATAACTCATTGAAGTCAATGTCTGAAGTGATGGACTCATCTGGGGAGTCAACATGCTTCCTCTTGCAGTTTCTCTTCTGAGGTGGCTGTTCAGAAGGATATTCTGTGGAGGCCTCAGATGAGAGGGGTTCATCCAATGGAGGATCCTGAGGCTCTGGGTCTCTGCTGTCTTGAGGAATGGGTGGTGATGAGACAGTAGCTGGTGCCTTGGGGGGACGAGTACTGATATACTTCTGTGGTGCTGAATGGGTAGACAACATGCTCCTCATCAGCTCAAAGGCAGATCCCATGGGCTCCAAAGACTCCCTCGGCTCTGAGGAGACAGAGGAAGGCAATGGAACCAACGAGATCAGAACCGAGGCTGATGTGGGAGCCGAGTTAACCCGAGCCGATGCTCCAAGGTGTAGGCTCAGCACCAAAGAAGATCTGGGCCAAGAATCCCCCCCCCCTGGGGCTGACCAGGGAACCTCAGCTCCCAGATTCACCAGATGACACCGAGAGCAGATGTCAGCTCCGTGAACACCGAAGGGGGTCCCAGAACTGATGGGTCCACAGTAAGTAGTACCAAGCACTCCGGCTCCACTTTGGCTTGGAGGAGGAACAACAGTGGGCACAGTAGGGTCCAAGACCAAATGGGTGGGAGCTGAGAATAATTTAGTCAGTCTGGTGATGTCAGGAGTCTACACACCACCAGTTCCATGTCATCATCTGATAAGCTCCTTGTAGACCTGGAAGATAGGGAAGGAGATCGAGACCTATGGAGAATTGGCTATCTCAAAGTCAGAGAAACCAGTGAACTCTCAATGGACCAGCTCCGAGTGGAGGTATCTTGCGGCTCCAAATGCTTTGGAGTTGAAGTACCAAGCCTATCAACCAAAAGGACTTCCGACAGCTCCAAGGACTAAGGAGCTGAGGAAGTAGTGGCGTTTGAAATTTTTGGAAGTTGGACTGGCAGCTCCGACTGAGCCAATGTAGTGAGAGATTGTCTTTTATGAGACATATCCTTTTTTGAGGAAGGAGACGAAGAAGAGGAGGAAGAGCTATGAATGGCTTCCTCAAAAGAAGGCTTTAAGAGCCCTTTTAAAATCAACTTGTTTCTTCTTTCTTGAAGAACTCTAACACTAAATGAATGACAGAAGATGCAGTCTTCTTGGAGATGAATGTCACCAAGGCAATAAACACAAACAACATGTCCATCTGTGATGGACATTTTTTGTGAGCACTTTTGACATTTCTTAAAGCCCAAAGGCTTATGTTCTCTCTCGTTTTGGTCTTTATACATTTTCAAGTTAAGACCCTAAAGGTAATAGCAAAACAACAACAAGAAAGGTACAAATATGCTAAAGCTAAACCAAAGGTTACTGTAGGACAACACAATGAGCGACAACCAGGGGAAGAAAAATAGAACCTCTAATTAAAACAGTTCTATTTTCCAAACAAAACAATAAAACAGTCCAAGCCCTCTAACTGAAATCGGCATATAGCTCTCTAACGTAAACGAGCTATAAAAACACTAACAACCATTACACGGGATACCAAAGAGGCCTAGAAAGCGACGGCAAAAGAAGTGCTAAAGGGGAAAAAAATTATCACTATTTAACAAAGAGCAGCAAAGAGACACAAAATGACTAAAGCTAAATATATGCAAAAATAGCAAGTTCTTGACAAAGGTAATAGAAAAATATATTACAACTTAGCCACGGCCAAGGTGCATCCAAACTCGTAAAGTGGCAAACGAGATCTGGGGAATTACACCACTGCATTGTGGGATACCTTCTTGCAACAAGCCAGGTTTGAGACTTTCAGCTAAGTATTCAGCCGAGTCGGTGCCGAAGATCGGCTCCGAACCCATCATTGTAAGAATGAAGGCGAGCTAGGACAACATAACAAGGTATCCTTTCCCAGTGAAATGTTAAATGTATTGCTGTAAATAATGTTAGATGTATTACTGCAAATAGCACCTCTTGTCAAGATGAATGGCTGAAACATCCTACGGACCAGTCCATCCACCTTTTAAACAAATCAGATCAAATAACTAAAAAGTGATAACTACTAACTAAACAACTAAATAAATAAATAAGTGTAGGCATATCTGAGCACTCATTATGCATAAATAGCCATTCACACATTACTGGCATTCTCCCACTCATAAAAGTACACAACTCCCACTCATTCGAAGTTTGTGTTGTTCAGTCAGTCATCTGTGTCTAGAGTAGTATAAGTGATGGAATACAATGTATCACTGTGGCATGAATATAGGAGAAGCAACAGTTAAAATTTATATGGTTCCAAATTTCTATTAGTGTAGGTTCTCCGTGCAGATCAAAGAAAATATTTAACAGTTTAAGTAAATGCATTTGTTTCCAAAGGTATATCAATATAGACAACTATTTATCAACATAATGTATGTTATTAAGCATCAGTGTTATTATATGTCTGCAAGTAAAGCTGTACTGTTTAATTTCTTAGTATTTATGACACTGTTGTCAGCCTGAAATCAAAAGCAACGCATTTTGTTGCTCACGACTGAGAGTTTTTTAAGGAAAAAATTAAACACATTTAAAGTAACAAACTGTTTTGAAAAAAAGATTGCGTTATTATTTTTTAATAAAACCTATCTGCGAAATTCTTTCCTTGTTCACTTTAATTTGCTTCCATTTGATGATTTTGCTTCATTATTGTGGCTTTTTTTGTAGTATTTAACAGGAGACTGAGTTTATTCCCAAATGCATAAATATGTCTTTTTCTCAAGTGTTATATTATCTAATTGACATGGAAGTGAAATTTGTCTTATTTTCACCAAAGAGGATTAATGTTTCTTTGCAGGAGTTACCTGAGATCTTTGCTTAGTTAAGTGTGTTGTCCATTCCTGCACAGTCTGTCAGTAACGACTTATGAAATCAAATGAAGATCCAGACAGTATACTTAATTAGCACTTGGTAGCTTTAGCCATCTATGTTGTGTTGGCAGCCATTGTTGTCCAATGTGCAAAAGAGGTGGTTCCCCAAACAAAATATACTGACTTAGAAGCAAAAAAAGTTTCCATATTCAATATAAGGTATAAAAAGGCTATATCTCAGTCAATGGGCCACACAGTAACCCTGACTAGACTCAAAAAATAAGCTTCAGGGAAGGTCAAATCATCTGCTTTTTCAAGTCTCCTTGTTAACAGGACATTCCAGGTTGTTTATGGTACTGAAGCCTTAGAAACTGGTATATGCCTCTCAGATGTACCATAGAGTTCACTACTGGGACCCATTATTTCCCACCTTATTTTAATCTAGAAGATTGCTCTTCTCCTTTAAACTTCTTTTTTGCAGGGGGAAAGCCACCCCTCCACACACCTGTAATGTGGGGGACAAGTCCCGGGCATCACTTGAACTTATATGTATATACCAATTCTTTGATTGCCATACCTTGGAGAAAAGGGCATATTGTGAGAAATGGCCATCTCAGACTTCGTATGTGTAAGTCTGTTTTTTGGCCATTTAGTCTTTTTGTTTTGGGACTCACTCTAGCAGGTCCTGACATTTCAAATGGTTACCAAATTTAATAAAGGGGTTCATTGATTTTTAATTGTGCATCAACTTATGCATAGCTTGCCCCTCTTTGAACATTTGAACCTTGATATGACAGGGAGGTCTATGATCTTATCAGGGAGGTGTGAAGGGTAGAAAAAGTTGAAGGCAGGCTCACCTGCTGGAAGGCCAAGATTTGATGCATGATATGCAACCTGTCAGTCACAGATCTCTCATAAGCAAGGCCAGATCCAGCACAAGGTGACCTAAGCAGTTGCCTAGGTGCTTGCTTGGAGTCCCAGTCTAGATAAAAAAAAACTACTTTGCTGCTGAAAAACTAAGCTACTCTGCTCCTGTAAAAGGATTACTCTACATCCCAACACAAGCACACACACCAACTCAATCACTGGCAGAGAGTTTTAAGCCAATGACTTACAGAGCTTAAGCAGGCTTTTTGTATACCACAACATTCTTCGCTCCTGGTCTTTTCCTTTACTAAAACAACTGAGGAACATTTCTGTAGCACAGTAAAGTTATTGGTCACAAGTAATGTGTGTATGTGTGAAATGCCCCTATCTGTCTGACAGGCTTGGCAAAGTCAAACCCTGTACCTCGAGTACAGATAACAGTAGAATTATTCCACCACACCAACCTCCAATTTTGTAGAACTTCTCTGCTTTTGCATTATATTTATGTCCAATTTTTGAGCAAGTCCCTTAACCATACTGTGCTTTAAGGAAACTGGAAGTTTGGGCTATGTTCCTCAGCGATTCCTTACACTGTTAGACAGCTACAGTGGACATGGAGGAAATTGATTGCAGTAAACAAGAGCATCATTATATGAGTCCATTTTCTTTGGTTATGATCATCAGTTTCCCTCAGCTGAATGTTGACAATGCATTTGTAGTTTAGCTATGAATTTATTGATCAGCATGATCTTCATGAGTTTAATGCTAATGTTTTAGGTATAAATACATTTTTAATTTAGCTTGTATTTTGATTTGACATGTGGGTGTGAAATGCATTGTGTTTGAGCTACAGTATTTTGGCAGGCACTTAGTGTAGATCAGTAAGTTTATGAGCTCTTAAAGAGCTGCTTCCTGCAATACAGAGTATGATGCCTCAGCTTTCATTTTTCTTCTTTGTGATTCTGACTAAGTTATTTCACCAGACAGTACTTCTGGGCTGATAATGAAATTTTAGACTGGTAAGAGGTAAATTGTATTATGTCTACAACTACTTTTGTAGAGTTTCCTGCAACATTCATAGCTGAAGCATCACATCTTTTTCTAAGATTATTATTAACAGAAACTGCACTGTGAAAATGAACCATTACATCAGTCACTCTATTCAAACTTAGGAATATACTCCTTTTACATATCTATGAGTTCAGTATTAAATGTCTTAATTTCAGAACTGGATGGTTATTAAGTACACATTTTTTGCAGCGTGTTTGGCATCAAATCTCAATAGCTTTTGGTCTTATGTTTTGAATCATCACTAAGGAGCTACAAACTGTGAAATGCAGCAATCTAACACAATCTCTAGTAAAGAATATTCTTCTCAGCTCCCTCCCAGGGGTATTTTATGGACAGATTACAAGACTACATAGTCATGCCAGGTCATTACCAAATTTAGGTGCTTCACAAAGGACAGTGCTCACCATCATACATACTGCTGCCAGAATACAAGCAATACATCTATTCTCCTGTTTAACTTACAGATTGCAATGTAAATACTGCTGTGCCACTCCAAATGGAGCTGTTGATGGATCATGATGTTGCCTCAACTAATACCCCAAGAGTTATGGTGACTATGTGAAAAAAGGGCAATACTGGCAGAGAAGTTATTCTCAAGACTGTGAGTACTATTGTAAAACTAGCAAGTAAGAAAAAACACAAGGCAATCAGTGAGTCTTCAAATTAGGTATGATGGCAAACAAAATGACTTTTTTAATATATAACTATTCAAAGAATAAACATATATTTCACCATCAGACATACAACTGAAGATATAAACACAAACTCAATGGACTAAGTTTCGAATAACTACTTTCACAGCTGTGTAAGACTCAATCAGCATAACTAAAATATTGAAATATGGCTCAATGCTGCTTAACTGTACAGTAGGGTGAAACACTGCATGACAGTATCAAACTAGGTAGGCAATTTGCAATTGGAAAAATAATGAGCAGGACAGCTGCATGGCACCCATGTGACCCCATTAACCTAATAACATGCATGTACTGCATGCTGTGGAACTTACCCCACTTCAACAGAGCCCATGAAAAAACAGATAATGCCTATACCACTCCACAGGAAGCACCTTCACCCCCTGCCTGCACACCTCCATTGGACAGTGACACCTCCACAGACAGTGGAGAGACGGGAGTGAGCAGTGGTTTGGTGACCATCACTATTATGGCTTTCATTCATTGCCTGAAATGGGTGCCATAGTGGGCAGTACTTATTTGCTGTGTAAGGCTGTGATCTAGCCACAGGAAAATGCTAACACCACCATGGAAAAAGCAATAGGTATACTGCATGGCCTGTGGGATAACTTATGTGATAGTATTGCACAAATGACTGGTATGTTAAACAGGCACATGACTGCTATCACTGTCACAATAAGGTGGTCTGCCTCTATGTGCCAGGGTTAATACCATCCCAGTGGACACTTCTCACCTGCCTCTACTGTGGGCATATCTCACAGGACAAGTAGGCCAAGGTCTCATATTGCTACCTCCTTCACACCAGTCACTGTTGATGTGCTTGGTGCAGCACACCATGTCCATCCATGCAAATCTGGACTATGTGGAGGTCAGGAACATGACATGGTCAGGCAGTAGCAGTCTTGAGGTTCACCTTCATCCATGCCAGTTGATGATGGTGGCAGTGCCAATTCTCAGATGAGATGGACCCATGGTTGGAGAGGTTCATAATCTACATCTTTCTTATCTGAGGTCCAACGACACTTGTCTCACACACACACACACACACACACACACACACACACACACACACACACACACACACACACACATGCACACGCACATAATGCAACTACATTTGGTGGAGTCATGCCCCATGGTAGACATTCTTAACATGTGCCCAGTACTGCTAGATACCCATCCCTCTCAGGAGCACTATCCTCTCTTGGACTGTATACTCAACAATCTCCTGGCCATATTTCACACTCCATTCCACATCCTTAGTTCACCCCACCACCATTGTGCCCACTGCTGATTCCTCTCATTACTGCATATGATGACAACTGTGGCCTGACCTCAAGGCTGTGTGATATGGCTAGGAGATGTCTGATCCACATCCTGGATGTAGTATTGCACACATCAGTTTTAATCTTTGTTGCATCTAATCTGGCCCATAGTTATAGATCTGATTCTGCCTCTTTGCCAGTGCCACAGCATATTATGTCTGTCTCTACCTAGCATGGTCTTCTACAGACAGTTCCAAAGGCAGTTCCTCAACCAATACCTCTTCTACCACTGGTCCAGTCTATTTTGTCCTCCAAAATCAGTCCCTTGCACTGGCTGTCTGTGTAACACCATGTTGTATAGAATTCAACAGGCATCATATATCTTGCTGCTGGGCTCCAAAGCATACTACAATGTGGCACAGTCTCCAAAGCATGCTGTAATGTGTCACGGGAAGAATCTAGGTATAGGAAATGGGCATTGATCACTCCTAACACATGCTTGATGATGTTGTATGTCTATTACAGTGCAGAGTTTTACTGCATCTCAGCCACGTTCTGTGGGTTGTATATCAGTGTCATAAGCCATGGTTCCAGCGCATACCTGGCATCAGTAATAAGATGTCCTTGTGTGAAGTCACCCTGCACAATTCTGTATTACAGGTCAGATGTCTGACAGATGTGAAAATGGTGGGAACTGCCTAGGTGCTGCACAGGTACATTGTATATAATACCATCAGGCAGATGATGGAATGGAAACCCTTTTGACTGATGTACTATTGTCTATGTGGATCAGGTGGGGCCTTGATAGTGATGTGGGTATAATCAAAGGCTCTTAGAACCTCAGAAATAGGTTACTTTGTAAACTACCTACATAATGTTGCTTGTTTTCTGTGTGGTGCTTGAGAGCCAATGTATGCTTATCCATATTCTGCAGTATAACATCAAGGAACAGGTGCAGCATTCATGAGGCAAATACCTGTGACACACCCACTGTGACTCCTGATGGTCACAGGATTGTTCTGTTAAAATGACTGCCAATGCTGCACATGCCTTAGTCTCCACAGAGATTAGTGTTCTATGGATCACATGATATTCCATATGAGAACGATGCATATCTACCAGATGCTGTGTGGAATCTCAGTCTACCCAAAAATAATCAACTATGTTGGTCTGTGTTGGACAGGTGATGCTATGTTAGGTGTGTTAGAACTTTCTGAGCAGACCAGAAGCCAAGGAAATGAAATCTACAGACTAAGTAAACTTTCTCATTAGCATCAAACAGAATCTTCATCTGGAAAGTCAGTCTATTAGGAGCAAGTTAGGAGCTACACCTACTTTGATCAGTGCCAGCTTAGATGTGAAAAAATAAGCAGAAAACTCACATGGTTCAAATGAAGAAAACTTCAGAGTGGAAAGCTAGGCCAGGATGCACAGTTTGCACACTATATTGGTCCTAGTAAAAGTTGCCCTAGACAAAAAGTAATGATTTATTTTACGTGGTGGGGGGGATATTTCAGACTGGTAGAGAATGTAGTGCTCACCCTTTATAAATGAAGCAATACTTTTGTCTAAGCCTTTGTCCAGCCCACCTAAGCACTCAGAGCTTTGAGTCATGCCAAAATTCAAATGCTAGAGACGGTGTGCATGGCACTGGTCAGTCAGATTATCTGAAGCAGACAGGGTCATATAGTACATGACAAGTGCATTCAGACAACTTGAGCTACCCTACTCTAACAGCGACTGTGGAGCAGTGTAAAGCAATTCTGAGGGAACTAAAGTTCCTGCATTGCACTATATTGAGACAAGAGGTACCACTCAGTGCAGTTAATTTAACCACAAAATAAACCAATCAGTGGTTAAGCCAAGTGACTGGGTAAATCAATAGATCATAACAAGCAGGAAAACCAAGTTCAGAGTATGTCTAGGCTGCAGGATCACAGACCACCTGGGCAAACATTAATCTCTTCACAAAAAATAAATAAATTATTCTATAAGAGCCACAGACTCCTTACTGACCTGAAAGATGAAAACTGCTCAGTACTAAGCATTTTTATTTCCTCACACAACAGTGTGGCCATGACAAACTCAAAGAAGACAGGTATTCCATGAAAAAAACATAATATTTACAGAAGTAATAAACCACTGCATCTTCAGCTAATGATCCAATCTGTCTGTGAATACTGAATAACACAGAAACCACAAGGGAAACACAGTTGCCATGAAAGACAGACCAGAGTTGTCAACAAGCCAAGTCTCTATACAAATGTCAGTTTAAAAGTCCAGAAAAGATCGGAGAGGCATTTTGGCTTGGTCTAAATCAATCTGGCATTATAGCACAATATCCACATATGGAATATGGGATAACCATTTCCCTCTAACTAACCCATATGGCATCTAGAATACATTGATTCCTATCACACATTGCCAGTGCTGGGAAACTAGTACAAATAGTTATATGTATCCCCCTTGCTTAGAAGCCCTCCCAGCTAATGCAAAAACAGGAAATTTCCCTATGTATTTTGAAGATATAAACCTTCCTGCAGGTAGACAATCCTGTTTAGGAAGTCTGACGGTCCCCTGGGGCAGCCTAACATTAATATAGCAATAACCCATGCCTGGGTGTGGGTAATGCGGGATTTACCCACGGTTGGAGTGGTTTGGTCCTGAGGGCGAAGCCCGAGGGACCAAACAAAGACAACCGTGGGTAAATCCCGCATTATTCACACCCAGAAGTGGGTTATTGCTATTATACTATGACATTATTTAAGAAAAGAAATAATTAATTTTCTTAAATAATGGCATTGTATAATGCCTCTTTGCTGCCCTTCCACAGCTGTCTGGTATCCGCGGCAGTTCTGATGTACTGCGCATGCCTATGCAGTACATCAGAGCTGTGGCCAAAAGCAATGGAGAAAGCAAGATCTCCATTGCTTTTATTTCACTATGTTAAATGGGTTTAACATAGCGAGACAGCTTTAAAATAAGCAACGGAGATGTCCGTTGCTTATTTTAAAGCTGTCTCATGTTAAACCCATTTAACATAGCGAAAAAAGTAATGAGATCTTGCTTTCTCCATTGCTTTTTTTCTTTAAACCTGTCTCGCTATGTTAAATGGGTTTAACATAATGAGACAGCTTTAAAATAAGCAACAGAGATCTCCGTTGCTTATTTTAAAGGTGTCTCGCTATATTAAACCCATTTAACATAGCGAGACAGGTTTAAAAAAAAAGCAACGGAGAAAGCAAGATCTCCATTGCTTTTTACACACTGTGTCGCTATGTTAAAGGAGTTTAACATAGCGAGACAGCTTTAAAAAAAGCAACGGAGATCTCCGTTGCTTTTTTTAAACCTGTGTCGCTATGTTAAACTCTTTTAACATAGCGAGACAGTGTTTTAAAAGAGACTTATACTAATGGAAAAAGTCCGGGCCACCGGACCTTTTTCCATTAGTATAAGTTGATTTACAACGTGCATGCTGGTCAATCAGCGTGCACGTTTTGGAATATTAATGGGGGGTCATGGTATAATTGGAATCTATGAATGCAATAAAATGAACACAGTAACATATAGTTGATACACACATGCAAACCAAATAGCAAAACAGCAAACACTAAAAATATATAGCACTCAGCAAATCAATAAATAATAAAATAAGCATAGCAAACTGATACCAGACAACACAAATATGTAGACCATTGATGTTTGCATTAAGAAGTAGACCCAAAGTATTATAACTTAGAGCGAATTAGATCTAGAGAATGAAACTACCCAACAAATAATAGGTTGAATTAAAATCTAATAGCTTTAAAAAACTGGTATAAGATATGTCCTCAACAATTAGCAAAGCTGGAAATCAGTGAACATTCTAAACAGAGAAAAAAAAAATGAAAATCAGGTGCAGATTCAATAAGATAAGCAATTTTAAATATTTAGTAAAAGCATGAATATGTGTATTTCCTAGTAAAGGTTACATAAAAAGTTCTACAAATGATTAGCGATGGGCAGTAGTAAAACAAATGATGGTGCAGAACAACAAAAGCTGACAAAAGCAGCAGCGAAAGCACCAGGAGATGTAGATGATGTGTCCAGAACTGACATGATGGGCAGAGCTGAGAATGTAGAACCAAAGTAATGTCAAAAATTCAGCTGAGAAATACAGAAGCAGCAGGCAAACACCCAGCAGCAAACTTCCAGCCAAATGAAAAATAATTTATAGTAAGTGGCAAATATTTCTCCCAAATGCATGCTGTGCTAAAGCTCTCAGCTACAGAGCACAAAAAGTCAGTTTATTAGAATAAACAGACAGCAATTAAAAAACTATAACATGAAATTATAAGTGTATGCATGTCAGCTCAGCAAGTCTAACATTTCACAGGGCATTTCCAAGTAACAGTTTCAGATGGAAGGAAGCATTTAGTGTCATCAAATACCAGCAACATCCTTAAATAACTGAATGTAGTGATGGCACAACTCCTGCAGAAGACCCTAGTAGGGAACAAGATAAGCTGCTCTGGCAGGGACACTGTTGCTAAATTATTTCTTTCTGCAAAACAGCATTCCTGGTTTAGGAAAACACTTTGGCCAAGGACAGTTAAATATGATCTGGCAGCGTTCTGACACCTTGGCTTCCAAGTGGGTTGGACTGTGGTCTGTCAGAGCTGGTAGTAGTGTCTGAAGTCATCAAAAAAGCCATCTTTTTTGAAACAGAGCCAGAGATATAGATGCAAACATTCTATGTCATCCTGCACAGAGACAAAACAGAAATAGAAAAGAGAGAGCTTATATAAAGTTGCTACTAACTTCTTATGGCCACAGAGATAATTTAGGTTAAAAACAAAATTGCATAATTGTGACAAGCAGATGGAAAACATGGTTATCCATAAAGTTATCTCCATGGAAAAGGAAGTATCAGCCCTTGAAATGGAGTCTGACGAAAACTCTCTTATATTTGAGCCCATTAAGAACAGCAATGGAAAACAGAGGCATCCTGCTAACTGCAAGAGATGGCAACCCCCCCTCCCCATTCAAACTGCTATGGAATTTTTATTTTAATGAAATGGATGGGACTGAAAAACAATACTGAAAGGTAATATACTCCAAACTATTTTAATCTTGGCAAAAATAATGCAGATTATTTGAAGCTTGGCAATCTACCATTAGGAATTTAAACCAAAGAAGCTCATTTTCATGCTTCTAGCATTAGTTAGTAAGCACAAATTAAGCAAAGTGAGAGTCAGGTGATCTGCCACTTCTTCAGGTTACAAACAATGGAATAATGGAGCAGGGGAGATGTATGGTACCTTTGCACACCAGGAAGGGAGGAGCAGAATACGGTTGTCATTAGCGATAATGTAATATATAATATAATGTAATACAGACACACATCTAGATCTCTCTCTCTTTATATATGGGTCTACTTCAAATAATCGAAGTTTCAGAACATCGAACATCATAGACCAGATGATTGAAATTCTGAAACGTCAAACGTGAAATTAAAAAAATTAAAAAGAAAAGGGAATGGATTCACAAAACCTCCGTGTAAGACTTAATATGTCTTACTCGGAGGCTGCAGTTGAACGGTATGACGTCAGCATGCCATGCATATTCATGAGGGCATGCTGAATCATACCCAAGTCTAACACGGTCCGTGTAGGAAAGTAGGGGGCGTGTGTCCGATTGCCGAGTACAGCAAAGGACACGCCCCAGAAGAGTCAGAGTCCTGAAAGTAAACACCCACGAGCAAGTCCGCTGAAATGTCAAGGAACACAACACCACACATCCCCACAGACTAAACCCTACTGAAAATATGTAAAATGTAAAAATAGCAGTTTCCTTTTTTTTTTATAATTTCCAAAATGTTTGCCCGCATTTGCGCTCATTTGCACGGGTATGCCCTTTGCTCAACCACAGTTAGCAGATATGACATTGAAAAGCATGTAAGATCTACATATGCAAATTAAGCAAAGTAGCAATAGCGTAGCGGTAGAGACGTCGCCCAAAGAATAGATAGTCATGGTTCGAGCACCACAATATCCCCCTCCATTTTTCTTTAAATAAGTATGAAACAATTCCCCGATATATATAAATTTAATTTAAGTAAAATGTAATGAAATGGCCCATGTATTTCTGAACAAAACCTATATTATGTATATATAAAAAGGATCATAATTGCCTGTAGCTTAGCAGCGCTTTAACAAGCTTAATATGAGTACCCGTAGCTGAGCAGCGCTTTAACAAGCGTAATATGAGTGCCTGTAGCTGAGCAGCGCTTTAACAAGCTTAATATGAGTGCCTGTAGCTGGGCAGCACTTTACCCAGCTTAATATGAGTGCTTATAGCTAAATAACCCGTTACCCAGCGTAAGCCATTTGTGCGGAGCTGCGCAGCGCGCCAACCAGCTTACTGTCGGGCAACGTTGGGCAAGCTGTAGCAAAGTCACCTTTACACAGACACACCTCCTAGCCAGTAGTAAAATAAAGAAGCAATGGCAAGGATCGAACCCGGGATACTGTGCACCATAGTCAAAGTACTGAACCACTAAGCCATGACAGTTGTACTTAGAAACACAGTATTACCATACATATAGGAATGAATAAAAATATAACCATGACAAAGCAGGTTTGCTGTAAGCAGAGAAATATCCAAAATGTCCAGTCACAGATAAGTGCGGGAAAACCGGAATATAAGCCCCATAGACGGGAATACACACCATAACTGATTGTGGTACCCATTTGCAGTCAGGATGGCAGGTACAGGAGAGAGAAATTGCTTTAGAGCACAAAGGTGGGGCGTTGAGGAGTCAAAATATATGGTTTGGCTCCTAGTCCACCATCATGAAGGCCAACTCATGCAGGGCCAGTTCAATGGGGAGCGTACAAGGCAGAGGCGTGAAACCAGTTGGCACATGATCTCACCAGTGCCACAGGCATTCCGAGGACTGGTGAACAGGTCCGTCACCACCATGCGGACCTGAAGCGACGAAAGGAGGACCAACTGAACCGATGGATCCAGGAGGCCCGTCAAATGCCCAACGCCCCACTACTAAGTATCCATGTAACTAAGTATGTAAGAAATGCTATCCTAGCCTATAGTATGGATAGGTATGTTCCAATATTCCTTCATTTGTATTACAGCTGCAGGTGTTTGTTCCACGAATCGGCAAGCCTATGCTGATAGGCTGGCAAGGTTGCGCCACCAGGCAGGTTAGTAACTATTCTGCTGGTATTGTTATAGAATAGAAGTGAGACAGCATGTAAAAGAGTTCAGTGTTGTAACCCAGTAATAAAGGTCAAATAAGCCTAGAAGAAAGATTATGCTAGTATTGTAAGATTAGATAAGTGATGCAGCCTGGAAAAGAGTATTGCAATCCAGTAATAAAGATTAAACAAGTCTCAAATAGAGCTTCCACCTGTATTGTAATATCAGATAACTGCTTCAGCCTGAAAATGAGTGTTGTAATCAATCAACAAAGGATAGACAAGTGTCGAATACATCCTTGTAAATTCTGCCATATGAAATAAGTGAGTCAGCTGGAAAGGACTGTTGTAACCCAGTAATAAATGTTAATAAAGCCTAGAATTAAGTACCATCCTGAAATGTAAATATAAAATAAGTGAGAGAGTGTGAGAAAGACAGTTTGAAGCTACCAAGAAAGCTGTAATAAGTCTGGAATAAAGGTATACTGCATTCACTACATAATGAAATGAATGAGACAGCCACAACCAAAGAGTGAAATGTCTTTAATAAAGTACAGAACCTGGACTGAGTCCGTCCCACAATTTGGATATGTTGTTGTACCCTTGCATTATGGAGATAGTATGGTTGTATGAAATGCTGAACATCCACAGTTGTCTAGACCCATATAAATAAAATGTAGCAGGATGCTTTACCTGAATACAGCCAGATATGAACATATATGAATAAAAATTGAATGTATATTAATGTAGCAGTAACATCCCCATCACCAACATTCCTAAGGTTACATACAGGAAACTGTACAAACACATGTAGGGGATATATATCTGCATCTACTAGGAATGTACAGCATATGTATAGGTAGTGTAAGTTGTTAATGTAATATTTCTTCACCCTACCCTATTCTCACAAATGATGCCATTCCACACCAAACTGGGTATGTGTATTCACAATTAATTCCCATGGACATTTGTCCTGTTGGTTTATATATATCGGCATGTACGTTGATACATGTGCCCTGTTCACATATCCAAAGCTGATGGCCTGTGCCACCAATCAACCCTGCATGCTGTTGGAATGTCCACTGTTGTTCTAAATATGCATGTGCTATGCTTGCTGCTCAATGTTCGGAATTCATGTGTGTTTGGTTAATGGGAATACGGATGCATGCTGTTACAACTAATTTTGAATGGTGTTGTTTGTTACTAATCCAAAATGCCATATAATACTGCTAAACATAGGACAACAGGAAAGGCGGGTTCCAGGGGACGCACCTCTCCCAACTCATCTGGCGAGTGCACCTGGCACCAGTGCCCAGGCCGGGACCTCCTCCTCCGGTGGCCCTGTGCCACCTTTGGGTGGAAGCGCTGCAGGGGATGGGGCTCGTACCCCCTCTGCAAGCGTGGCCGGAGGAGAGCCTCCACTCACCCTCCATAGGGTCCGGTCTGTGATGCGTAGTGAGATCACGTGTTCCATGACTGATCCCCTATGCCAGCTTGAGGCGAGAGTGGCGCAACTCACGGGTGTGCCTGCCCATCCTATCCAGCCCCCAGCACAGCCCCAGCCTGGGCTGTGAAGGCGCAGTGGTAACTGCCCATGGGTGGGGATCTCAGTTCCACTGTTGCCATCTGTGGGCTCATGGGCTTGCGATATCCAAACATCTATCCCCGTCAGTTGTGTTTACCCCAACATGTGTCATACTCTGCCCCTGTATGCATCTTGTTTGTCTTGTCTGTTAACCTCCCCAACCTACCTACCCAAATATACCTACTTCCTGTACCTCACATTCCACTCTCACCTGAAAAAAAAATAAAAAAAGGGGACTCTGTTCCCACAAAAAAATTACGCCCCATACATAGCTGCCCATTTCACATACATGTCTGCTGGACATGTAAACTGATAATTAAAATTGGCTGTACAACATATTTAGTTGTCCTCACCCCTCTCTCAGGGGTGGAAGGTGTCAAATATCACTCTAAATTTCTAACATATGCACAGCTGTTGCTGGTAAAGAATTGGGCAGCTATGGGCCTTCCCTACATCCTTCCTGCACATCCTGAGCTTGTTTTCCTACTGTCCTACCCTCTTTGTACCCCCTTTTTCACCACTGCCCTAATTCCCCATTTTCTTTTCTTTAAAAGAAATTAGTGCGGGTGTTAGCAGGAGTAAGCACTTTTAAACAGTAGTCAGCGGGTGTGCGCTTGTGTGCACTTAGCTAAGCATAGTTAAGCATCGTGCAAACTCGCGCAAACCTGCTTACAACTGCTTAAAAGTGCCTTAGTTACTCTGTATGACAAGGCCTGTAGTCTGCCCATCAGAAAAATAAAATACCCCTGTCATTCTCGAACCCTGGAAACACTAGACTGCATGAATTACCACTGAGCCACAGCAGATATACAAGAACTTGGTGCTGAAAGAAATATATCATGAAATACAAGGAGTGAATGTAAATGGAAAATAGGAAAGTCATAGCAACACATTCCAGTAAAGGCAAATATCAGGCATTCAAGGAGTGAATGTAAAGGAAAAATAGAAAATCCATAGCAACACATTGCAATAACTACTGTTGTATGCCAGTTAATCCACAAATCTCACAGGAAAGTACATACTCCCAATTCTCAGATGAGATGGACCCATGGTTGGAGAGGTTCATAATCTACATCTTTCTTATCTGAGGTCCAACGACACACGTCTCACACATGCACACACCCACCCACACACACACACACACACACACACACACACACACACACACACACACACACACACACACAATGCAACTACATTTGGAGGAGCCATGCCCCATGGTAGACATTCTTAACATGTGCCCAGTACTGCTTGATACCCATGCCTCTCGGGAGCACTATCCTCTCTTGGACTGTATACTCAACAATCTCCTGGCCATATTTCACACTCCCATCCACATCCTTAGTTCACCCCACCACCATTGTGCCCACTGTTGATTCCTCTCATTACTGCATATGATGACAGCTGTGGCCTGACCTCAAGACTGTGTGATATGGCTACGAGATGTCTGATCCACATCCTGGATGTAGTATTGCACACATCATTTTTAATCTTTGTTGCATCTAATCTGGCCCATAGTTATAGATCTGATTCTGCCTCTTTGCCAGTGCCACAGCATATTATGCCTGTCTCTACCTAGCATGGTCTTCTACAGACAGTTTCAAAGGCAGTTCCTCAACCAACACCTCTTCTACCACTGGTCCAGTCTATTTTCTCCTCCAAAATCAGTTCCTTGCACTGGCTGTCTGTGTAACACCATGTTGTGCAGAATTCAACAGGCATCACATATCTTGCTGCTGGGCTCCAAAGCATACTACAATGTGGCACAGTCTCCAAAGCATACTGCAATGTGGCACGGGAAGAATCTAGGTATAGAAAATGGGCATTGATCACTCCTAACACATGCTTGATGATGTTGTATGTCTATTACAGTGCAGAGTTTTATTGCATCTCAGCCACGTTCTGTGGGTTGTATATCAGTGTCATAAGCCATGGTTCCAGGGCATACCTGGCATCAACAATAAGATGTCCTTGTGTGAAGTCACCCTGCACAATTCTGTATTACAGGTCAGATGTCTGACAGATGTGAAAATGGTGGGAACTGCCTAGGTGCTGCACAGGTACATTGTATATAATGCCACCAGGCAGATGATGGAATGGAGACCCTTTTGACTGGTGTACTATTGTCTATGTGGACCAGGTGGGGCCTTGATAGTGATGTGGGTGTAATCAAAGGCTCTTAGAACCTCAGAGATAGGTTACTTTGTAAACTACCTACATAATGTTGCTTGTTTTCTGTATGGTGCTTGAGAGCCAATGTATACTTATCCATATTCTGCAGTATAACATCAAGGAACAGGTGCAGCATTCATGAGGCAAATACCTGTGACACACCCACTGTGTCTCCTGATGGTCACAGGATGGTCCTGTTAAAATGACTGCCAACGCTGCACATGCCTTAGTCTCCACAGAGATTAGTGTTCTATGTATCACATGATATTCCATATGAGAACGATGCATATCTACCAGATGCTGTGTGGCATCTCAGTCTACCCAAAAACAATCAACTATGTTGGTCTGTGTTGGACAGGTGATGCTATGTTAGGTGTGTTAGACCTTTCTGGGCAGACCAGAAGCCAAGGGAATGAAATCTACAGACTAAGTAAACTTTCTCATTAGCATCAAACAGAATCTTCATCTGGAAAGTCAGTCTATTAGGAGCAAGTTAGGAGCTACACCTACTTTGATCAGTGCCAGCTTAGATGTGAAAAAATAAGCAGAAAACTCACATGGTTCAAATGAAGAAAACTTCAAAGTGGAAAGCTAGGCCAGGATGCACAGTTTGCACACTACATTGGTCTTAGTAAAAGTTGCCCTAGACAAAAAGTAATGATTTAGTTTATGTGGTGGGGGGATATTTCAGACTGGTAGAGAATGTAGTGCTCACCCTTTATAAATGAAGCAATACTTTTGTCTGAGTCTTTGTCCAGCCCACCTAAGCACTCAGAGCTTTGAGTCATGGCAAAATTCAAACACTGGAGAGGGTGTACATGGCTCTGGTCAATCAGATTATCTGAAGCAGACAGGGTCATACAGTACAACATGACAAGTGCATTCAGACAACTTGAGCTACCCTACTCTAAAAGCTACTGTAGAGCAGTGTAAAGCAATTCTGAGGAGAACTAAAGTTCCTGCATTGCACTATATTGAGACAAGAGGTACCACCCAGTGCAGTTAATTTAACCACAAAATAAACCAATCAGTGGTCAAGCCAAGTGACTGGGTAAATCAATAGATCATAACAAGCAGGAAAACCAAGTTCAGAGTATGTCTAGGCTACGGGATCACAGACCACCTGGGCAAAAATTAATCTCTTCACAAAAAATAAATAAATTATTCTATAAGAGCCACAGACTCCTTACTGACCTGAAAGATGAAAACTGCTCAGTACTAAGCATTTTTATTTCCTCACACAACAGTGTGGCCATGGCAAACTCAAAGAAGACAGCTATTCCATGAAAAAAACATACCCCAGGATTCATGAAGCTCGGCGTAAGGCTTGCGCCAGCTGTGCAGTCAATATATGGAGTAGTAGTACCATATGCATATTAATGAAGGCGCGCAGCTGCCACAGCCACGTGCATAGGAAACATGCGTGAGTGCATGGGGCGTATCGAAGATGTGCAGGGAGGCGTGTCAATGTCAGCTGTCGATGAGCAACCTAAACTGCTGAATATTATATTCCGCCTGCAATAGTAATCGCACCTATCAGTGTCTGTGGATACTGAAATGTATGCAAAGCATGCAAGATAGTCCCTGCGAACAGAAAATGAAGAAGCAAACACAAATGCACGGTAGGGAATAACAGGTCCCTAACCCTTGAACAAATGACATGGAAAACCATGTGCCCATAGTCCAACGTAGTGTAGATATCTATACCATGTGGAAGTGAAACACATCATGTGTTAGCGCGCCACCAGTAGGTACGTCCAGCCTAATGGAGATGGTCACCAACTGACCCATAATGTGAGGGAGGGTACATAGCTGGGCAGATGTGTCCATAACAAAATACACGAGGAGAAATGTAGATATATTTAGTGACCGCATGTCCGAATCATATCCCACAAGGCATGTAATAGTCACATACAAAAGGTATGCCCGTATTTCACATACCAAATGTGATAGGAAATAGAATACGCATGTAAACGAAACAGAAGGAGCATATAAACAGCTACAACAATAAGGACGCATGTAGGCCGAAAGGAACAGTATGATCCATACTGTCGACTAAGATTACCACCTGTCCCACTTTGCGAGCGACAGTCCCTCTGTGGGCAGATGTGTCCTGACAAAAACTTGTAAAAATGGCAAATGTCCAGAGATTATAGGACAAAATTATTCCTTAGACATTATGTAATAGTTGCAGTAAACAGTTTATCTGCATGTATATTACATAAATGTCATAAGAAACAGAATAAACCACTAAAATGCTACAAGAATAAGCTTATATATAGGCAAGAATTGTATGTTCTATCTGCCGAACTGACCGTGGGTATGTGTCGGTCTGTAAAATGTGATGTGTTCACCGCAAATGTCCCACTGTGGCCAATTGAAAAGGTGGAAACCCTACCGTCGACTGTGGGGAGGCATTGTCCACAACAGTCGGATATGTGTAAGGAATAGCTTGGACATAGGAAAAGGTGTCACCCTACCAATGAGTACAACAGGCTGGCAAAATCTGGAAGTCAGCGGTACAAGCCGAACCTGTATGTGACACAGTCGAATTGGTAGTACCCGGGTATACCAACCAAGTAATGAAAGTTAAGTATGGGCGTGTACCTATGTGCGTGAGGTATAGCATGTGGAAAGCAAACATGGCAGGGTAGACCACACAACCATAAAGGTACCTGACACATGTAGGGTATTCAATGTGTTACTCTGGTCGTGTCATGGGCTAACAACCAAAGTAGTGATCTATGGGGTGTGAGGAATCTGTGTGTGTGGGGTGGATGGGTAATGGTAAAATCCTCCAAGGTGATACTGAGTCATATGCAGAAAAGGTGAACCGGAGGTGTATGAGGGAGCAGCGGGTGAAGCTGAAAGAAACACAAACACATGTAGAAACAGCTGCAAGACAAGCAGACAGGCCATAGTGTAGAACACAATCCCACAAACATATGAATATGGAAATGTGCGATATAAATGTATAGATATGTCACCATCACATACCCACAGATTGGTCCTGATGGAACTGGCCATAACAAATGCAACACACCTGGATGCATAATGGCCTACCCAGCATCCCCTCCACATCACACAACCTGCTCCCGTACCAAAACATCCACCAAATCCAGCCGTACTTGGCCTACTGGTTCGTTGCAGACACAGCTACACATAGTGACCCCTACGCATATGTAGTAGGTAGTGTCACCCTAGGCAGTTCCAGGATTGCAAACCATGTATCCCTTGCATGTAAAACCCCCTGCACATTTTCATAATGCCAGAAAAATCTTCGGAATCTGTCTTGTTTTGGTCATGTCAAATGTTTGGGATGTCCCTCATGGGATAAGTAACCTGTGTAAATAGTAGAACGGATATGAAGACACGATGTCCAATCTTGTAGATATCTGGACACAAGTCAGAATGTGCAGTAGAGGTCCATGACACTGTCCAGCTCTACATGGTCATGCATAACCTACTACCCAGGATAAAACACCTGCCTGTGATGCACGTGTCCCGACACGAATAGGCTGGAAAATATATTGCACACATTCGCATAGTGGCAAACGGCATAAGGGTGATGAAGACACTGACGTAAACAGGATAACCCTGATCAAGTGTGAGGGACACTTACTGTGTGCAGGCATGACTGACCATACCTGTCAACCTGTGTGAGCAAGATATCAGGACAGAGCCGTGAATAAAAGTGAGACAAAGGCACAAAAGTAGAGACAATTTGTAAAGATAGCTCTTAGAAACATAGAAATTTGATAGAATAACAGTTTGCACATTGGCATTAATGTCCTGAAGAGTATGAAGTCTGAAACCCAACTGTCTGTCATCATGTTCCAACTTCAGTCTTTAATGATTAGCTACTGCTTTGCCAGAACACAACAGCGTATTACAGAGGTCCGTACATATTTACAGTAACAACCCTTCACATTTTTTTAATGTACAACTGCATACCTGTAGTCACTTCATGTCCAAAATAATAATCCCCATATGACTGAATACAGGAAACAGTCAAATGTGAATGGGAACACCCCTCACCGTGGAGTACGGACTGTAACAACCCCACCCATAATATGTATTGCCAACAGAATAAGCTGCTGACAGGTGCCCAAACACCTGTGTCTGTAAACACAGGTACAAATTCATAATACGGAGAAACTCCCTGTCCATGTGCTTCGTCTGACATTTGAACTCGGCCAAGGAAGTTCTGTTCACCAGGCAGACAAGCTAAACCCAGATCACTATATGAACACCCTGACAATCAAAGACCTGAATGTGCCAGGACTATTAGCCTTGGTGTTCTGCATATCCTTGGAGTGATTAACTATGCAGCTGGGGTCCACAGCAGTAGGTAATAGGGAATGTGTAATATGTAGTACTGCGTTTTTCCCAGCAGGAGAATGGATGCCTGTGTTGTAAGTGAAGTGGTGAGGCATATGTTGATGTAGCTAAGTACTATGGGTATGCATATCAATGAGGCAGAGCACCAATAGAATAGTGGTTCCAGCATCCGGCCAACGTGAATGCAGTCCCAGTTGAACTACGACCACAGCACATATAAGTTTAAAGTGTAATGAATGCGTTTGTGCTGTAAACACATTTAAATATGTAAAGGTGAACGTGTGTTTTGCATATTCCGTAAACTGGAATACAGATATGTAACTGTTACGGTCACAATTAGGAAAGTCCACGTAAGCACAAAGATTTATTAAACATATGTAACCCACAATAAGGATATGCAAGTGCGCCTGCGCGTGTGTAATTCGCTCACAGCATAGCAAATGAATGCTGTTTTCTCCATGTTATATATATATGGCTCATACCTGTTAACCCTGTAAAGTAAGAACCCAGATAAAGCCATGAAAACAACTGGTACAAATAGGGGCAATTCCCAAATATTGCCCTAATAAACATAGAAAGTGGGTAGAATAACAGGTGTTTCACTAGCATGGATTCTTTGAAGGGTATGAAGTCGTAACCTCAAATGCTTGTCATTATTTTCCAATGTCAGTCTTTAATGATATGCCACTAATTTGCCAGATAGCCACAAGGTTATGAAAAATGGACCAAAGATAAGAGGCAAACATCTGTACATTTGGCGAAAATCTGTACAGTTGAAAGGTATGATATGGATATATATCTGTGTATACACATATATCCACAGACTTAAACCAAAGAAATTTATGAAATGAGGAATGTACAGACATATATGGACATAGATATATATATATATATATATATATATATATATATATATATATATATATATATATATATATATATATATATATATACACACACACACGATACATTAATAGATATATACACAACAAACATAAACATATGTCCTTGTAGATATAACACATGTACATAAATAGGTCACGGCATAGCTATTATGGATAGACAGACAGACATGCATGAAAGGTGAATAACCTGCTGCTTTCCAAACCATTGCCCGGAAAGTACCAGTGTGACAGACCTGCAAGTTCTACACTTTAAACATGGATATAGGTGTCCTTTGCAGGACCCCAAAAATTGATCCCATACTAAGTATGTCCAATTATCATCGACGCAAAGGAGTCACAGCTGCAACTATGATATAGCTGTACATGCAACAGTAGCAGGTGCAAGGATAATAACACATGGGTCGATAGAATGTATGACGTACGACCTGATATCCGGAGAGCGGAGAGTGCTTAGAAGTTTCTTCATACTTTATTATCACTCACATTAAATATGTCTAATGAGTACTGTGGAGGGGTGTCAGGTATGGGAATCATGGGTATGCAGAAATGGGCCTAGGTGTTGGTTGGCACATATTTATCAGGTCCGCCCCATGGGAGTGATCAATATACCTATGTGGGTATAGCACATGTCTATATTCTCCAAAAAGGTAGAACCCATCTATTGGATATTGTGTAAACCATTGGGGGAAGACGTAGGGACTTATATCAGTGTCATGTAGGCGATTATCATGGATGGACATGCATACGACCAAGATGGTAACCATATCTTCCAAACTTTCAGAATAAGACAGCTGGACAAAGGCATAGTACATGAAATACAAATAGGAACTATATTAAATATACCTCAAACAAAGTCAGAACATTGATAAAATAATGGAGTAGTCAGGAGTACGAATGTTATGAGGGTTATTAATCATGAAATACAAATGTCAGTCATTATTATCTACCTTCACAGTCCTAAATGCCTTGCCAGTAATTTACCAGAAAGGCACATTATTATGAAAAAAGTAACAAAATCATAGGTCAAACCTCGGGACATTTACCCATAATGTGTACAGGTGAGAGGTATGAAGGTAACCCGTCCTAAATAAATGTACAGAACTAGTGATACTAGGTGGACAGGTGAGAAGAAAGACATCAGGACAAATGACAAAACATGTACAAGTCAAAAGCATGTACCTCGACAAATGTGAATGACAACGTATGCCCTGTGAAAGTCAATGTGGAAGGTTAATAGAATCAAAAGAAATGTGTCCCTCAGGGTGTCATGCAGTGTCCTCGATACAGTGTCCAGTCCACCACACTCGCACATGAGTTCTGCCACTGACGGAAAGCGCAAATACCGGTGAACACATAAGGAACATGATAGAATAATAAGTGTGGATAAGCACCTGTTTGCCTTTGTGAGGAATACAACCCTCTGGGTGGGTGTGTGTCCTGCAATAGGAATGTAATGGCATCTGGCCTGTGATGCCGCCATATATTGTGTGTATTGGTGTAATAAAATGATATCCCGTATCAGAAACAGATACATGTCAGAGGAAACAGTATTATCGACTGCAAAATAACCCAGAAGGTATGAAAAGCGCTGCAGTAGGAAGGTCAGTATTGACCGCAGGTATGTGCTCACATGTCAAATGACACAGCAGTCTATATAAAGTACCTATAGGGCTGTCACCTTTACAAATGATGACAGTGGGAGCTGCTCTGTAGAAATGCCAGACGTAGCAGGTCACAACATACCCACAGCCATGCATACACCACAAATAGACATAGCACACAGCAAAGCCTAGGTCATGATACACGAAGCCTCCGGGCGTGAGTAGAGTGAGAGTAGAGCAAGGAAAGATGTCTGCCAAGCTATTCAGCAAACTCCTGTAGGGGTGTGTAAGATCGCCCGTAACACGAACGTTGCACGAACAATGTTGGGATTTGCAACATACCCCATTTGTAGGTGAAAGCTATGCAAATGATGTAAATATGCGATACATGAAACAGTAAGCTGTCCATGCAAGAGCAGAGTTATGTGCAGAAATGTACCCGGATGTTAAGCGAGTAACGTTCTGCACGTTGCTAAACGGTGCAATGACAGCTGCAAATACAGTATGAATACAGTCGAAGAAGCATGCCAATGTCCAAATATAAGGCCAGTGGCATTATTGTCCATTGGATATCAATAAAACTGTAGTTGTCCTCCCCCGATCTCCGGTGTGGAAGCGTAGCGCAGAGGCATGAGAATGCGCTGCGCTTCAAAACAAGTCAAATATGTATAATATACATACAAAATGTAGGTTTAATTAGATGTTAGTTCGCCATGCAGATGCATGGCAAGCTGGAGACAACATGGCTACTGCGTACTGGTTGTTATGTGTGGAAGCACTCTGTCAGAGATGTAACCAAGCATTTGTAGGCAATCTGATGCAAGTGAGGCTGAGGATAGTGAATCACAATATGGCATGCCATATGGGCCAAGCCTCTACAGTGTAGTGTAGGATAAGGGGGCTATCAGAGTAGAAGACAAGTGACAACATGACTGTGTATGTATAAAACACTGTAATCTTACCGGAGCAGTGTCACATGTTTGCTGTCAGTACTCATCAGTGTAAGAGGCATGTTATCATCTATCCTAGGGAAAGGCAGGAGACTGGCGGTGTATGTCATGGATACCACCGATGTTTCCTGCAAATCTGCTTACAGTGTGTCCACGCCTGTGCATGCCAGTACACCCGAGTAAGCATGTGTGCACACGTGTCAGCCCGTGTGCACGCGTTGAAGAACGAGTAAGCTAGTGTACGAATGTTGAAGCCCGTGTAATGTCATGTAAGCCAGTGTACGTGTTTGTAAGCATGTATAAATGTGTACTACACACATCACACACGTACTGCACACTCAGAAACACATGCTGCCAATACTACACACATCAGTGAAATGGCACATGGATGGAGAATACATCACCAGAATTAACAGTGCTGTAAACTATGCTACATTGATGGTCATAGCTGCAATGCATCATGCCTGCTGATATACACCTAGAAGGATATCACACTTTGTGTTAACAACATTCTAACATCAATACAGTGGTATAAAGCCACCGTGTGCATCAGCACCAGGTTAGTCTGATCCTGCATCAATGTTACACATCACAGGTGGTGGCACAGGTGACATCATATGCACAGGGTGTGGTGTTACATTACCAGAGCTGTCATTGAGCCATCCAATCTACACGTAGGTGTGTGTGTGTGTGTGTGTGTGTGTGTGTGTGTGTGTGTGTGTGTGTGTGTGTGTGTGTGTGTGTGTGTGTGTGTGTGACAACAGTTATTGCATGGCGCAATGGTGATGCAATGAGTGTGTGCATGTGATAGCCCTAGCTGTTTGTGGTAAGTGTGTGTGTCTGCATATACACAAGTACAGCATGTGTCAGCCATATACAGGAGGTTGTGGGACAGTCACAGACCGTACCTGCCAGGCTGTACAGATTGCCATTACTGGCCATGGACACCCCTCCATGCATCCAACACTAACCCAGTCCTGCACCTGTCAATGTATACACATACAGTCCTGGGATCTGTATCACAACCTGTGGATAAACGGGAGTCAGTAATGTTAACCTGAGTTGCATAGTATTGCCAGTTAATACATATGTATATGAGCCATACTCACCCTCCAAAGTAATAACCACTGCTGACTGTTGCCGAGATGTGCACACGACCATTCAAAGGTGCTGTACTAACATTGTTTCCAATGCCCCTTGCAATACCCAGCAACACAATAACTGGTCACTACACAAGTGTAACCCAGGATCACTAGAGCACACAGTATGTGCACTATCACAGAGCCATAGCAGATGTACATACATCCAAGGTGATCATGTACAGATAATGCAGCACATTCAAGAGTGATAATTCCAACATACATATCTATATACAATATATATATATATATATATATATATATATATATATATATATATATATATATATACACACACAACACACTTGGCAGGGTTGGGAGCAGAACACAGACATAACCACTGTACCACACAACAGCATTACGCAGTTACAGAATGCGCTACTATGATTAGTAGATCACAGCATTCACACAGGCATATGTCTAGCCTGCAGACAGCAGCATCAAAGGCAAAGACGCCGTACGGATGTTATGGAGAGTGAATACTGTAAAAGAAATGTACTGTTGTCATGCAGCTGGAAATGCACACACACACTTGGCAGGGCTGGGAGTCGAACATACACCTAACTACCCTATCACACTACAGCAGGACGTATTTACAGAACGCACTACCGAGATTACTGAACACAGCACTCCAAGAGGCATACTTTTAGGCATGTGTCATCATCTGCAAAGGCAAAGACGCTGGTAGGAAATATCTGTGGTGTGAGGCATCTAAAAGCATGACTGAGTCCCCAGTCGGATGGAAGCATGCGCACACATGCACACACACACACACACACACACACACACACACACACACACACACACTTGGCAGGGCTGGGAGTCGAACATACACCTAACTACCCTATCACACTACAGCATGATACATTTACAGAACGCGCTACCCAGATTATTGAGCACAGCACTCCCAGAGGCATACTTCTAGGTGCGTGTCATCATCCACAAAGGCAAAGATGCCGGTAGGAAATATCTGTGGTGTGAGGTGTCTAAAAGCATTACTGAGTCCCCAGGTGGACGGAAGCACGCGCGCACATACACACACACACACTTGGCAGCACTGGGAGACGAACATACACCTAACTACCCCATCACACTACAGCATGATGCATTTACAGAATGCGCTACCAAGATTACTGAACACAGCACTCCCAGAGGCATACTTCTAGGCACGTGTCATCATCCGGAAAGGCAAAGACGCCGGTAGGAAATATCTGTGGTGTGAGGCGTCTAAAAGCATGACTGAGTCCCCAGGTGGACGGAAGCATGCGCGCGCACACACACACACACACACACACACACACTTGGCAGGGCTGGGAGTCGAACATACACCTAACTACCCTATCACACTACAGCATGATGCATTTACAGAACGCGCTACCAAGATTACTGAACACAGCACTCCCAGAGGCATACTTCTAGGCACATGTCATCATCCGCAAAGGCAAAGACGCCGGTAGGAAATATCTCTGGTGTGAGGCATCTAAAAGCATGACTTAGTCCCTAGGTGGACGGAAGCACGCGCGCACACACACACACACTTGGCAGGGCTGGGAGTTGAACATACACCTAACTACCGTATCACACTACAGCATGACGCATTTACATAAAGCGCTACCGAGATTACTGAACACAACACTCCTAGAGGCATACTTCTAGGCGAGTGTCATCATCCGCAAAGGCAAAGACGCCGCTAGGAAATATCTGTGGTGTGAGGTGTCTAAAAGCATGACGGAGTCCCCAGGCGGATAGAAGCATGCACACACACACACACACACACACACACACACACACACACTTGGCAGTGCTGGGAGTCGAACATACACCTAACTACCCTATCACACTACAGCATGACGCATTTGCAGAACACACTACCGAGATTACTGAACACAGCACTCACAGAAGCATACTTCTAGGCACGTGTCATCATCCGCAAAGGCAAAGACGCCGGTAGGAAATATCTGTGGTGTGAGGTGTCTAAAAGCATGACTGAGTCCCCAGGTGGACGGAAGCATGCGTGCACACACACACACACACACACACACACACACACACACACTTGGCAGGGCATTGAACATACACCTAACTACCCTATCACACTACAGCATGACGCATTTACAGAATGCGCTACTGAGATTACTGAACACAGCACTCCTAGAGGCATACTTCTAGGCGCGTGTCATCATTCGCAAAGGCAAAGATGCCGGTGGGAAATATCTGTGGTGTGAGGTGTCTAAAAGCATGCCTGAGTCCCCAGGCGGATGGAAGCACACGCGCACACACACTTGGCAGGGCTGGGAGTCAAACATACACCTAACTACCCTATCACACTACAGCATGACGCATTTATAGAATGTACTACCGAGATTACTGAACACAGCACTCCCAGAGGCATTCTTCTAGGCATGTGTCATCAGCCGCAAAGGCAAAGATGCTGGTAGGAAATATCTGTGGTGTGAGGCGTCTAAAAGCATGACTGAGTCCCCAGATGGATGGAAGCACACGTGCACACACACACACACACACACACACACACACACACACACACACACACACACACACACACACACACTTGGCAGGGCTGGGAGTCGAACATACACCTAACTACCCTATCACACTACATCATGACACATTTACAGAATGCGCTACCGAGATTACTGAACACAGCACTCCCAGAGGCATACTTCTAGGTGTGTGTCATCATCTGCAAAGGCAAAGACGCCGGTAGGAAATATCAGTGGTGTGAGGCGTCTAAAAGCATGACTGAGTCCCCAGGTGGATGGAAGCACATGCACACACACACACACTTGGCAGTGCTGGGAGTCGAACATATACCTAACTACCCTATCACACTGCAGCATGATGCATTTACAGAATGCGCTAGCAAGATTACTGAACACAGCACTCCCACAGGCATACTTCTAGGTGCATGTCATTATCCGCAAAGGCAAAGATGCCGGTAGGAAATATCTGTGGTGTGAGGCATCTAAAAACATGACTGAGTCCTCAGGTGGATGGAAGCACACGCGCACACACACACACACACACACACTTGGCAGGGCTGGGAGTCAAACATATACCTAACTACCCTATCACACTGCAGCATGATGCATTTACAGAACGCGCTACCAAGATTACTGAACACAGCACTCCCAGAGGCATACTTCTAGGCATGTGTCATCATCCGCAAAGGCAAAGATGCCGGTAGGAAATATCTGTGGTGTGAGGCATCTAAAAGCATGACTGAGTCCCCAGGCAGACGGAAGCACACGCGTGCACACACACACACACACACACACACACACACACACACACACACTTGGCAGGGCTGGGAGTCGAACATACACCTAACTACCCTATCACACTACAGCATGATGCATTTACAGAATGCACCACTGCGATTACTGAACACAGCACTCCCAGAGGCATACTTCTAGGTGCATGTCATCATCCTCAAAGACAAGGACGCCGACAGGGATTGTATAGAGTGATCAGTCTGAAAGCATACAGACATATTACTGTCCCATGGTAGACGTAGACAAACACACGGCAGTGGTGTGATTGGGGCAACTAAAGATTTACGGAGCACTACAACAACAATACATAGACACGGGACGCGCCACAGACAGTATACCCATCACGGTAGTCGACCAATGTGTACTCAGTAAGCATCCATCGTGAAGTTGAAAATGGACATCGCTATACAGGATGTCAACAGCCATGCCCATGCACAGAGGGACATCACTGACACAAGGTGTCACTGTCCATGGCCACACGCTTAGTAATACACGTCCGTTCGGACTGTACTGAGTGTCGATCTACACAACGGCATACTGGGCATGCTCACACACTTAGCAGTTGCAAAGGGCCATCTTGCATGCAGATGGAGTCTAAACACGGAAGGGCCCAGTAAGGTATTTCTTTCCCCACGCACAGGGTGGACACTCACATGCTGTGACCAGTGCACACTCAGGTATCATCACAGCTGTCACAGGTGCAGATCACAGATGTACACACCGCAGCCTACACTGTAGCCCTCAAGACATCACCATGTCGTTGGTGCAGCAATATACAGCCATACATTACAACAACACCATGTGACACATGACCAGTAGACTGTACAGAGGTCTACAGCAACTGTGCAGAGTACACATGTACCGACAGGGATCCATCAGGTGTTATGCATTGCAATGATACCACTATACATGACCAGGTCGGCTCAAGACATACCAGGGGCCCTGGGCCTTACAGAGCTGTGACAGATGAGTGTTGCTGTACACCAACGAACACACATGTTTGGATATGTCAGACATGTGATTGCAGTGGATGTGTGCATGGACCACACACACAACACATATGTACATGGCATAGCATTTGCTGTCCCCCATGCAGACAAGTGGCTTAAGCAATCATACGCACGCAAATGGAAGGTGGGTCCATGTCTGTTGAATGCTCACAGTACAGGAGGTAGCAATGTTGACCGAGGACACATTCCCCTGTACTATTCACCCATGACACCCGTGATATCATACCACATTCCATGTGTTATGTATGTCAACACATATGTCCACCAATAGCAATGCATGCAAACAGGAGACGCATGTAGGACCAACACACATGTACAATCTGTACTGTGCATGCAGCAACCATGCATGTGCAGTGGCTGATATCTGTAACTCATCTGTGCCTAACTACAACATGCAGTCGCAATGCAGCCCCATCACTTGACACCTGCATATGGTGACATACTGACAATACGGTTGGTTGTACATCACGTATGGAGGGATGTGTGTACATAAAGTGGTGATCCACCTGTGTAGATGGATGTTTGCCGGGGACGGCTCACAGGTGTGTCACACGCCATCCTACCATGACATGTGCAAACAGCACGCTATGTCACTGTTACTTGACGGTGATGACATAACATTTACACAGCAGTCAGGTGTTACTGACTGTATGTCACATGACACCTGTAACACTTACATCCTCCCGTGTGCATATAGCAGACATAGCGTTGGTACACATAATGCGGACACTACCACTGCATGTCTGTCAAATGTCTCATCATATGGCAGGTGTATCATTCCCAGCACTGCCATGTGTGTCCGCTTGTGTGACCACATATGCCACATATGGTGGGGATTACATCCCAACTGTTACACACCCCTGTACACTGTTGTAGAGATCTGTACATACTGCAGTGTGGAAACCATGATGTCAGCTGGTGTGGTGCATCACACACATCGGCTATCCGTATACACATTTGTGGTCACCACAGTGTGTGGGTGTGTATGTATGTATGTATGGCTGTCTGGTGCTTGGTGTGAGGGTGTATGCTACCATACAGTGAAAACAGGATCACTAACCCCTCATGGTGATGCAGTCTACTACCCTGTTGATGCCATCGGTCCCAGCCGTACTGGCTACCGGTGCATGTTCCTTCTCTGTGTCACGTCATGTGGGTGCAAAGTACTGTGAGGGTGATGACCACATAGGCCAGGGTCCTCACCTCAACACAATGGGGTGTGTGTTATAGTGTTGTAGACCCCGTGAATGTGGGCATGTTCCTGTAATGTGACAGGGAATTACTGCTACACAGTGTGGCCCCATGCTATCAAGTGGCCTCTAACATCATCATTGGCCAAACCGCTGTGTACAACCCCTGCACCATGTCAACATACCTGTAATGTTTCCTGGTATGTATGTCATGTCTCTGGCCACTGTAGCCTGTTCAACTGACCACATGCTTCAGGTGCAGTATATGTGTGGACATCTGTGTCATGTTAGACTTTCCAACAGTCAGGTTGAGGGTACGTTTAGCATGCTGATATTGCCATATGTGCCTGTGAGTACCCCATAGTTACACATGGGGGACTGCAAACACTGCTACCTGTAGGCACATGCCAGTACACCATAGGAGGGAACCAGGGCATCATTACCAACATGCTGTTACTGTTGTAACCGAGACACATACTGTGAACATATCACAATGCATGCTGCACCTGTACTACATGGTATGTCTGGTGCATGTCGACAGTACACAACCAATATCATATACACGTCTCTCACTATTCACACACAACCAATACAACATACACTTCCCTCACTATGCATACACAAGTAATGTAACATACACCTCTCACTATTCTGTTCACCCTGTGCATCAGACCATTTGAGCATATCCCTGCACCGATAGTGTGGATGACAGGGATGCAGCACAGGCTTCATCATATGCACAGGGTGATAATGTTTGCCAGGGGCATAGGCTGCACCAATGGATGACATCATGTGTGTGGGTAAGGGCCGGTGATTTGATTGGACATGTCTGTTCAGTATGCATGTGGGTGTTGTGGAGCCCTACAGTTGTGTTTGCTGTGTGCGTGTATGTGTGCACACAGTTCTGTCATTTGTGAGGCCTACACAAGGGGTATTATCGACAGCTCCAGATTGTACAGACCAGGTTGTACAGCTCACTGTGACCGGCCACGTCCACGTGTCCTGTGCCTGCCAGGGGTTGCACGGGCACTACCAGGCAGAGGTACAGAATGACTACTGACCGATGACACATGGCCACTGGAACTGTGTCCCCACTGGGAAAATCCAGGGCCACGTCCACGTGGCCTGCTGTGTCCTGGTGTGGACAGCACAGCACCAGCTGCACTGCTACTGCTACCGGCACTATGGGAGCGGCCATGTGAGGTAGCACGCTCACATTGACCTGCACTAGGTGGTGTAGCTGGCCTACGTCCATGTGGCCTACGCCTCACCTCTACCAGATGTTCCAGCACAGACTGCTCATGCTCACGGATTGCCATGCCACGTCAAGGATTCTGACCATGTCACCCAATCACCTGTCCAGAACATCAGCAATCTGCTGTTGAGCACCTGCCAATGCCTGGATGTTGTTGTTTAGGGTACGGATAGCAGCCCTCTGCAGCCTCTGCCCTTCTCTGTTCTGCTGTTCGGCATGTGCCTGTGCTGCCGTTACAGTCTGGAACATGCGTCTGGTAATTCCAGCTGCTGCGCTATGTCCTGCAGGTGCATGTCTGCCAGAGATCCTCCTACGAGCAGCACCGGCCACATGCCTGTGTGGCACATCTGCAGTCAGTACACTGACACCATGGTGTGGAGACACACCTTCTGTAGCCACCACACCTTCCTGTTCAATGCTAGCAGATGCTGACTGTCCTTTCTCTATGGCCACTGGTGATGCGGTATGTGTTGACAGCTGAACTGTGTGCGGGGAAGAGGGGGACATAGCTGGGATGGCAACCGTTGGCACAAATTCAGCCCCTGACAAACCTGCCTGTACCTCATGCATAAGTTCATCACTGCTAGCATCTGTGGGGACACTAACATCAGATGGACCGCAGGAGGGTAACGCACCTACATCACCTGTGAATGCAAAGAAATACTCTAAATTACAATCGACACACACTGACACACACACGCACTGACACACACACATGCACTGACACACACACACTGACACACACACACACACACACTGACACACCATGCATGTGATATGACAGATGGCATGCAGCATGCTTGTGATACAGCTGACAGCATGCGGCTCAGACATCAATAGTGTTTGTAAGCATACCCCCTGGAATGCACACTACAAAAAGCAGGTGTCATATCATTAGCCATGCAATTCACACGATCATGGTAGTATGCATGCATCCCCGTGATACACCATGTGGACCAGAACCGGATAACAGTACACATGGCTGATGTGGCCTTGACATGTAATCTGCTGACGTGTGCATTAACATGCATACATGTCTGACACAATGGTGTCCTGACACATGTACAGCGTCGTACTGGGTATCACATTGTGGTGTTGTCCATATGCCCTACAGATAGACTGCATGTTGAGCAAATGTGCATGGGCATGGTAGGGGAATGTGAGCCGTCTACATTGCTGTAGAGTGTGAAGTACAGACACTGTGCCATTGCATGGCATCATGAGGCATCTATATTGCTAAACCTTGCATAATATGTACACATTGCATATCCAGAACTGAATGCATACCCATGACATACCTGTGGATTGTGACCCACAATGCTGAGGTGTATACACACCACACCAAACCATGCTGTGTCATGTGACAGGTCACTGGAGGACATACAGATGACACCCCTGCATGATAACTACAGAGTGTTAGCTGCCTGGCAACCATGTCCACACATAGGGACCTGTTACTTCACCATTTCACACATGACATTGATGTACCACACACACAAGGTGCACAGCTAACAGTGATGTCCTACAGCAGCAAGGGAAATGTACAGTATCTGTGGCCTGGTGTCACTGTCAGTGGAAGCTGTAGAGGTGACTACTGTCATGCTATGACACAGGCGTCATGTTCAACACATCTTATGAGGTAGACGTCAGTGACACCTCCACTAGCTGTGCACAGGCATTTAAGATGTGCAGCGTACCACATCACCTGTACAATTGGTCTAGTAGGGCTGAAATTGGACCATGTGTGGACAAAGTGAGACAGGGTGTATCCACATCACATCTACTGTGTGGCCACATGTCTTTGGCCATCCCCCATGGCCATGTGTGCACGTGTTGGTCATATGTGTGTGATGGCCGTCTATCACACATGTCTGTGTTGTCCCATATGACATACACCCATAGATGTCGGATATGTCACCATCCACAGGGCTATGCAGACAACAGGTGTATGTGTGGTATGTGGGGTATGGGTTATGGGAAAGTGTGACAATATTGCAGCCAAAACACTACATGTCTGAGACATGTCGGATGGCACATCACAATGTGTGAACCCATTGCAGGGGCATATAACACAATGGTGACACTGTGGGCTGCCCATATCACTGCTCACTGTGTGGTACTGTTTTGTGTACCACACGTTTTGTTCCACTGTATAGTACATATGCCTCCATTGTAGAACACCTCCACCGTAGTATGCACAGCTGGACACACATGTAGCAATGACAAATACTGTGGTTTCATGTCTGTGTGTCACTTCATTTGTATATATTGCACATGGGTGGCCTGTGTGGATGATGGGTGATGCGACCTGTATATTATGTCTGGAATGAACATCATGTGTACAAGTATTAACTGGCCACATGGCGAATAGATATATGCTTTGACATGCCTGATACCGATGACAGTCTCACCTGCAATGGACTCTTGTCTGTGTGGCACGCCAGAGGTACCTGTATAGGGGTGACACAGCAGTATGAACATTATCCATGACTGTATGACAGCCACAGGGTGTACTGTACAAGTTAACACATTCGCCTGTACAATAGCATATAGTAAGCACATGTGTGCGTCCCATACCTCTCAACCTCTTAGAACAATAATTCTGGACAAAGCCAACTATGATGGGGGACAAATAGGGACAGATGTTAAATATTGCTCTTACAAACTTAGAAAGTTGCTAGAATAATAGGTTTGCATGCACATGGACTTTACAAGGAATGTGCAGTCGTAAACAAAAATGTCTGTCATCATTTAATGACTCCAATCCTCAGCTATTTGCCAGAAAGGGACAGATATTAAGGGGAACACACCAACAATATCAGGCAGACATCTGGACATTCTGCAAATACCTGTGCAGTTCAGAGGTATGGTGCATACACAGGGTAGCATACTGTAGTATGCAGCATGTGTGTCCACATACCTTGCATATGTTGTTACATTACATGATGTACAGTGACACATGCATGTACGTGGGATATACTGGCCATATGTTCAGTACTGACTTACCAGGCAACTCCAGGCTCATTGGTTGGGAGACACTCACCTCCACGATGGCTGCTAGTGTTTATGGGAGCTGTTCTGAGGGTGTCCCCAGACTGGCCAGTAGCTCCTCTGTGTGTGTGAGTGGAGGCTGGGTTGGTGGCCCACCACCTGTTCCACCTTGTTCCCTGGTGATTGCAGTGGCATGCTGTTTTGCATGATGTATCAAGTCCATGCAGTGTCTGTGCACCTGCTGGTAGGTGCGGTTGTGGCCACCCACTTCGTTGACCCTCCTGCAAAGATCCTGCCACAGGTCATCCCACTGCTGTGTGTGCTGTGGCACATGGCTAAATAACACCTCGTGGTTCTCATGGAGGTACGGGATTACGACATCATCCTCCTGTCGGCTGTATGATGGTAGGCATGTACGAGGCATTATCTGTTAGACATAATGAAGGTGACAGGTCACATTTTCAGACATGTACAGTGATACAGCTGCACATACATTTCTAGTACATCTGCACAGTTATCTTTGCAAATCATCATGACACTGACACGACTGGCATGTATGCGTCTCACACATGTAACACCCATTATGCATTGGATATCATCTCCATATATGTGTGTCACCTCATTACAGTGTTCATACTGCATGTGACTGCTGTCTTCATGTGGGCATGTCTGTTTGCCTGCACTGGTGTTCTTACCTATCTGCACATGCCTGGATGTGTCCACGGTAATGCTGTTGACCTTGATGCTGTGTATATGTCACATATCAACACAGACACAGCCTTAATGGACTTGGGCAATGACAATGCACAAGTACACATGGAAACATGTGCCTGCATCTGTTTTGCCATAGACATCTACACTGCACTGTACAGCTGTTCAACATCCTGCCACGGATCGCCTGTGTTGCACATGAGATAGACATGGGACAATGGCTAGTCGGACGTCATTCACAGGTAAGGTTATTGGCTATGGCATGTACGGGAAGGGTTTATTAGCTGTATCCAACACCCGTTACACCACCGTGAGGGGCATCAGTGACACGTTACTGATCCAGACAGTTGATACTACATCTACCATACGGCCATCACACCATGTATGACAGAGATGATATGTGCAGCTATGTGGACAGGGCTCCATGGTATGGCAGGAGTATGTCACAGGTATAGCACAGGGATCTGTCCAGCATGTGGCCATCCTAGTCGTAGGACAGTGGTTGTCCATGACATATGTCTTTCAGATCAGGCTATGGACATGTAGCATGTCCAACAGCATAGTGTGGCATATGTCTGTATGCAAGGTGGATAACATGCTGCATACTGGAGGTGAGTATTGTGGAGGCTGGTATCGGCCATCCACGCATGGCCCCTACCCCTGGAAGGTGATATGTGTTCCAATATTGGTCACACGGGTGCTGTGTATGCCTGTCCAATGATCTCCATGCTCATGGATACCATCCTGTCATGACATGGGTACCTCAGATGACTACCTAAAGGGCCATGGAGACATCTCCAACTCAGGGAGGTGTACTGCACAACACCATCCCTAACACAGTGTCCATAATGTTGACCACAGCCTTGGTGGTACTTAATGGGTACAGGGATATTCCCCTAGTGGTGACATTGCTGATATCATCCACCAGAATGTGCACATATGTCACACACCTCACACACACAGCCAATTCTGTATGTTGTTCACAACACTCTGACAACTATTGCCCATAGGTCATGGCCATTCACATCCTCACATACACAGATGGCTGACATTTGTCTGTGTGGTATGGGCTACAATGAGGGTGGGGTACAACACATTAACCCTGGTTTACTGTAGCTGACACCGGTGTGATATGCACATGTCACTGTAGCACCTTTAGTAGTTGTGAGTCTGTCAACAGGCCACTGGTAGAACACTCCTGTGACATACAAAGGCATTTGTAGTCAAACATCCATACTGTCTTGTACATCTGTACTGTTAACATCTACATTGATAATGGTTCATGGACTTGCAGACCATACCCAGCAGTGTTCTGATGTGGTGCCACCAATCATGACTGTCATCAACACTTGTAGGTTGATATTATCCAACACCCTATCTGTATTGTATGTTCATGCTCAGCACTTGTTCAGAGCTTCTTGGCACATTATGAGCTACTGCTTAGTATAGCACCCAGTCCACACCAGTCCTCACAGGTACACTGTCTGTCCATACATGTCCAGCTTGCTTACAGTACAACAGCTGTCATACACACATCACTCACATATCTCGTGAGACATGGTGGTTGATACGGCATGTCCACCTGGCACGTACCAGTTATATACAGGCATGTCCAACTGGCACGTACCAGTGCTATTGCCTAATAATATGATGACTATGTTGTACATGTGGCAATACAGCTATTCTCATGTACACAGTCAATGCACACCTCCCAACATACAACAGTACAGCCTGTGGGGGATGCACATATGCAGCCCTGCTGGGGGTTATACTGTCACCAACCCTGACTGCACCTGACAGTCATGTGGGGATGTGTAACATTCACAACACACCCCACTCATCACATAGTCTCACATGATCCCCACCACAGGCCACACATACGAGGACACCTTGTGCAGTACCCCTCCATACTCTGTGTAGGCACCAATGGCAGCCCACATCACCAAACACAACCACACCAACCTATAGCCCACAGACACATGTGTGCCCATCACATACAGCCAATAGGGTGTCATAACATACACAACACACCTGTCATAGGTGACTCTGTCGGAGGTCACACTGCTGTTCCACTCAGCAGGCTACACAAGGTGATAGTCACTTACATCCTGCTGTCGGGTAACTGGTTCTGCAACATAACCTATGCACCCATGCCACACCTCAGCAGGTATGATGTGACTGTCATTTTCCATGTTAGTGTGACTGAAGTTGTATCTCAGGGCACAGACTATGTGTGCAGGGACATGCAATAGCCCACCAGTCTTGTAGCCCTGATGGTGTGGTCCGAGCCCTGGGGAGCATTTTGCAGTCATCCGGACCTTTTACCAGTGTACAATGACCGACTGTGTCACTCCAACAGTTGCCCATGTTTCTGCTATCATTCCACAGGCATCTGGTACCTGTCCACTTTGACTGACCTGGTCAAACAACATGATGCTTTGGCACAGTTGACCTGCACCTGTCAGCCCTGGGAGTACGGATCACATGTTGGACTCTTGCTGCTTTTATACTGCCTGTCTTGCACAGTGTCCAATAACAGTCACCACCAGAATGGGAACTGGCTAGCGAAACATGTGGTTATGTAACACAATGCTTGACATCATCCTCTGTGATGCACGCAGGCAAGGCACACCTGATACTGCACCACTTCAATATCTCTGCAGTGACTGGGACCTGCCTCTAGGCTCTGCAGAGCACACCTGCAATGACTGGTTATAGACAGACTGTACCTCTCAGGCATGTACCTGGACTGCCACACCCATGGCTGAGGTGTCCCCATATTCCACTATGTTGTAGACACATCCCAGCTGGTTACTTAGCATAATGCATCACAGGTGCTCCACGTGTAAATAACTGTGTCCGGAACTGCTATACACAGTGTTACAAGCTGCGGATTCAACATACCTCACAGTTACCAGATCTCATTTCATGGTGTACTGGACATTTGGGCTCAGACTGCTGCTACTGATGTGAAACTGACAGTATCCCACACTTAACTGTGATAGCCACACATGTACCGACACATTAGGCGTATGCTGTCCGTGAGTCATAACCTCCGCTCGGCAGGATCGACCCATACACACCACCTCCAAGACCAACAGTATCCTTGACATGGACACTACCAACATGTGACTGCTGTTCCACACCTGGGGTTATCCCCTCATTGGTGGAATCCAAACATATGCTACTCACCCTTGTTAGCCACATTCCAGCACCACACACTTCACGGCATACACAGTACAAGAGTACTACAACACCTACTACAGATGTCGTATGACAGCGGTAGCTGACGTCATGACACACGTGCAGGTGGACAATGCACGTACAAGGGCTGAGACATACCCCAGTGCACTTCATTAGCACGTACACGACAAAATGGATCATGCTATTCCACACAGAGCCATGATGGTACACACCAGATAACAGATGCCACTCTGGGGGTGCAGTTCCATGGACATACTTTACAACAACAGGTGGGGGCTGTTGCACAGTGGTGTACATTCCCATGGGTGGGGTAACTCACTGGTCAGCCTCGGTAGGGCCATGGGATCCCTCATCACATACTCCATAATTAGCTACGTACACATTACTGCGACACATTCTGGGATGTACCATAAGGCATTATGGTGGTATGTCAGTAGTCAATGGCAATACCCACATCTGCTCACACATATGACTGTCACTCTGGAACATGACAGAAACAGGTGATGTTGGCAATATGCTGTCTGATATCTTCAATGCTAACATTACACCCTCTCACTCCCTACGGGGCCACATTCCTTGCAGGAACATTGCGGTGTCCTTGTGGTCACACCTACACAGTACTGACCTGCACTCTATATGTCCTGGGACACTGTCCCCTTGTCACCCTACAAAATCCCAGGCTGTGATGTCCACAAACCTCTGAACGACATGTCTCCCCACTGGGACACCATATTCAGTAATAGCCTTGTACCAGACATTGTGGCCCCTGACTGGCACACAGAGACAGTTACACTCCACACAGGTGGCACCACAATGCACAACTCGGACTATTGCCCTACACACCTGACTGGACTGTTCTGCACGGCTATAGGGCACATCATCATGGACATCATTTGCTGAGACTTTGTTGTGCTCCGGTCCTTTGATGCCACCTGGGTTGGTCTTGTTGGGGCCACAGCATGTCTCCTACACCTGGTGAACTCCTTTCATACAGTGACCAGAGTAGTTGATGACGACACGGGGGTCCACACAGCCTACATTGTCCTCTCGCTGCCTTTCAGCACCGTTCACCATTCTGGTATTGACAACATACACATCCACCTGCACATCAAAACATATGTCTCAGGATGTTATGCAAAGTGGCTAATGGACTGGACACACACACTGAGGCTAACATACCATATCACATACTGCATTTCAGTTACACTTGGCATACCACAGTCCTCAGTCATGGGGCCCTCATGTTCGGTATATGCTTCCCTGAGGTACAGGCTGCCACAGAGGGACCTTCCCTGCCTAGCTTTACAGACCACTGCATACCAAGCACCGTTGTTGATCCACCAGCTGATACTGACCCCATCCATATGGGTGTCACTGTGACGTATACCTGATATGAACATCATGGCCTCAACCTGCATGGCACCAGGTGTATGAACATCACATTTGCAGTACACCATCCACCCACTGGTTATCACATAGGTGTTAGTCCCCTACATACATGTCACATTGTACGTGTTCGTACTACACACATGTCGTACACAGTCCTGTGATTACCGCATTGCCACTGTGGCGTGGATATCCTTCTACGTGTCCACACTTGTCTGTACTGGGTGTGTAGCTGGTACATAGGCACCCATTGTACCTCTGAACACCGGACTTATACACACATGCAAAGGTACAACACCCCGCTTAGTGTGTACCTTACACAACAGCTACAGCTTTACATAACACAACATTAACACGCCATGACGTTTATTGAGCTACAACAGTTAATGTATGTGGCTGAAGTACAGACACCATGTCTGTACACATTTGCGGACTACATACTCAGGGGTGACCTCTGCTGCAAAGACAGGGCCCATGTCTGCAACTATGTTAATGGATATACTCTGCATACGCAACATAAACAATAGCCACTATGAGCATCATGCTCATGGATATGTGCACACATGCAACAATGGGTGGGATGTGCTTGGGGGTTGCATTCCCAGACCAGACACTCACCATGTTTTGGAACAAGATTCCTATGTACATCACGCAGGGACACTCAGTAGCACTGTTCATGTGATACCTCACTTGGTGGATGGGGGACACATGTACACCAGGGATCACTGCAGTGGCTGTAATGTGCAGAGGTGCAGGTTACACATGGCTCTTCTGTTCACAGGACACTACCCTAGGGAGGTGCCACTGGTGTGAACATTGTAGTTGTTGTTACACATAGACTTGCCAGACTGCATGGTACCCCACTATGAACCTGTGGAGCTATTACATGTCCTTTGTGCATGGTTACTGGAGTAGCCCTTCCATTTAGATTAGCTATCACGCTATTACAATGTCCCGTGACTACAGGCCATATGTATCCTGTTATTGTACATGCCAATCATGTTCTTGTTTGTCTGTCACATCTCTTCTGCTATTCTAGTATGGGAGAAATGTTTGCGTCCTTTGCAAATGAACAGAGTGGATTACATTATTTATTTCATCATAACTGTTTATAAATAAATTAATTAAATAATGCTACTCACATCACTATATGATACCTTTGGTATGCATAATATGCCTGTTCTCCTGTGTAGCATATCTGACATATCAATCTACTATACTATACATTACACATATTGTACATGGTATCCCATAATGCAAAGCATACTTGCACAGCAGGACCACCTTAGACATGTCATTGTCGTTATATGCCCATACACATGCGTACTGTTACAGTATATCAACATATACTATCCCCTGCTATGGCACGTACTTGCTGGACATACCCTGCCACTGACGGCAGGTCATATGGCATTGTTCTGTTTAAAGCCCTCATGTTGCATCCCTTGTGGTGTCTGTGCTGTTTACCTTGTGGCCCACTTCTGGACGCACAACTTCTACAAGCGTTAGTATGATCAGCAAGACATCACTGCATAAATACCATTTCCCACTTTATGCATTGCAGACACTTTTAATTAATGCAAACCAGGCTACACATACACTGACATAGTTAATACAGAACATGCTATACATACAGTTACATACCGAGTGTTCTACATACCTTAATATCATTCCGGTATGTCGTCTCTATCTCGCTCTTCTGTATCACTCTTTAAACTGTTTTACGGTATGAGCATGTGGTTTGCATATCTGGCAAGTCATCCTTATATACGTCGATACCTGCAACATGTGGTTTACTGCTGCCAATTGGTGTTCCTGTGTGACTAATTACATGCACATCAGCTGTGCAGCTACTCCATTCACCAATTACACGGCAACAGTGGGGTATAATTGAATTCTCCACTTGGGCGTTGGCCATTTGCCCTACCTTCGGGGAGACGGCCTGTATTGTGTTTTGTTGTATGTAATTGCAACTGCTATGTGTAGAGCCAAGTGTAGTTTGGAGTCATGTCTCCCGTGGAGTGTGTGTGATGGCTTGAGTATGTGGTTTGACATGTGACTGTACCTGTCATCGCACCTGTCTGATAACGGACTATTGCAAACAACACCTGTAACATCGCCGTTTCTTCCATTATACAACGGTTACAATTTTGCATGGCGCCTTTAAATGTGTCTCTCACAAGGTATGTTAATGGTTCAGCAGATGTAATTGACTAACTGGATGTTTGTGCTGTGATTACAGTCTGTATTGCTATTGTTTCCAGTGTGGGGGATGTAGGCGAGTGTACTTAGATATACGGTTTTGTGGGGCTTGCATTTCTACATAGTCCATATATATGTGTGTGGGCTCCTTCCCTAATTAAAGATGTATCACTTAGTAGACTTCTGTTATGGGATTTTACATTGGGCCATTGTTAATTCATTTCTATATGGTATGCAGGTGAGGTTGATACTTCCATACCTCTGGAGGTACAGTGATATGTGCAGGGATATTTCTAAATGACAGCTATCCCGTGTATGTCTGTCCCAGATATTTGCAGTCATTGCAGTGGTGTTGGTGACAGACCCTCTGTGGCATGGGTTGCCACCTTTTCATATGGCCATAGTTGGACACTTGCGGGTCACACAGTGGTGTTTACAGGCTGACATATAGCCACGGTCAGTACACAGGATAGCACATACTTTTATCCTCATTACATACCTATTGTTCTTGGACTTTGCCTACTTATCATATTGCATGTAGCATTTCCATTTCTTACATACAGGCATGACTATTTCCTGCAACTATTGCATAATATTTGGGACATACTAATGTCCTAAACTCTCGGGCAATTGCCCTTTGTAATGTTTCATGTCAGGACACACCTGCCCAGGGAGGGGCTGTCCCTCCCAATGTGGGACAGGTGCTTACCGCATGCCTACGGCTAGCTATACCCGCACCTACCGTAATGATCTACCTCCGAGTTGGCACCTACAGACACATGATGCGGACACACACATTACAGTCACACGGAAATGCACATGGCACCCTCAACACACATACACAGGCTACATCACTCACAAACACAGTTGTACATGGTACCTACGTGGACCGCACCGCCGGCAGCAGTGACTACATGTCCCTTCCTATCGGTATAATATTGCTCGCGGTTCTACTGTTCCAGTACTGTGTTCTTTCTGTCTTTCAGCCTCGTGGTTACGCGTGTCGGTGTGTGACATGTTCCATACTTGGTGGTATCCTATTTATTTGTACCTCCAAGGTGTTTTGAATGTCGGTGACCTATCTATATATTTGCAGATGTCAGTGACTCCTTATATATCGACATATATCACACTATCGCCCTTTCTATATGTATTATATATGTGTAGATATATATATATATATATATATATATCTGACAGGGGTGGTGACAGGCACGCTACACCTTTCATTGTGTGTTTGTCGGTGTATACTGTGTTTCCTGGACTCCGCAGGTTTGTGTCTGTACCTATCACATTACACACCTGCCATAGCTTAGGATTATCACCCATCCCACTTTGCGAGGGACAGTCCCTCTTTGTGCAGTTGTGTCCTGCAAAATATTTGTGAACATGGCAAATGTCCTGCGACTTTGGGACAAACATATTCCCTATAGTTTATGTAGTAGTTGCATACAACACTTATTCTGTATCTGAACCACCTACATGTTACAGGACACGGAACACGGAACTACAACCATTACTAGAATAAGCTTTTATCTAGGCAAAACACTGATGTTCTGGTTTTTGTACTGGCCGGGTGTATGTGTCAGCCTGCAGACATCTGGCGTATGTCCCACATTGGTTATTTGAAATGTGGCAACCCTACCGTAGGTACATCTTGGCTAGCAATAGTGTTGGGTGATTGTATACATGATTGCCTGTTCAGCTCCTGGCAGTGGTCGTTTTACCCTTCAGAGCAGGCGCTATTTGTTCAGGGGTGTCTAATGCTGGGTTCACCTGTTCTGTACATCATTGACCATGATCTGCGAAGTGGTCAGTGAAGCTTAGTCCTGTTTCGCGCATATCCGTATAGTCTTATTTAAACATCGCTTACCAGCAGTGGGCAATGCATATTCCCGCTAACGTGTGCTACACATATTCTGATGACCTGCATCCGGAATGCATTACCCGTGCTGTCAGGATTATGTTACATCCCTTGCAGGATGTGGGACCGGGAACATGCACGATGGTCACTGCATATATCACTTGGACATCTGGGAGATGTACACGTATTATGTCTTTTTGTATGTGGAGTAGACTACAGCAGTTACTCCACACTGCACTCACATGGATAACTCAGTTAGTTTACATATTGATGAGTCCAGTTAATGGTATGTCCATGTGATGTTTACTGGATGTACTCCGGCATTGGGTATGTATATTACAATGAGCTACACCCGATAATGTGCTACACCTTCATACGACCATGGTGCAGCATGCTGGGGTGACGAATACCTGTTATGGGTACATCCCCTGCCTTGACACAACATCCATGATTACATTATGTGGAGCCCCTCATTAACACAGTGGGGAATCCGTGCTGAGTGTGTGCAGGACAGTGCTTACACACATGTGCTCCCACGATTCCCTCTGCTCCAGTAAGCGACAGTTGCTTACTCAATGTTGTGGCAACAGGAGACACTGTTTGCCCCGTTTGGTGTTTTGCCTCTGACAATCGGGCGTGTACCTATCGATGTACCTGAGAACCTATACACACAGCACCGACAGATGCTGATAGGCGCATGTACTGTTCAGGTGTTGACATTCCATGTTCCAATGGCTGTTGCGTGTACAATGTTTGAGGGCTGCCTATGTAGGATTCCACAGGGGGCCACCTATACATCACAAATTACAGCTGGTCGTGTTTGTGTGCCATCCATTTTACTGTGTGTGCAGGTGGAGAGGAGTGTCAGTCCGTGGGGGCCTACACTGTCAGAGTATGTGCTATACGTTCCCTCTTTGCCATGGCGTAGGCATATTGGGCACACCTCCGTCTGCCTACTGGGGCTGGCACAGTGTGTCCGTGGTCTGGATCCCTCTGTGCCTGTGTTGGCCTTAGCAATTGCAGTGGGCTGTGAGGCCCTCCCCCACTTTGACCCTGCTGCAGCTGTTTCCGCAGGATCATATTATGTAGCATGGCACATACTATGAAGATGTGGGCACACGTGCCTGGAGAGTACTGCAAGGCTCCACCAGATGTGTCCAAGCACCGGAACCGTGATTTCAACATCCCAAATACACGCTCTATGATGATTCTGGTTTGTGCGTGTGCCTCATTATGGCATTCTTGCATTGGTGTGTGTACATTTCTGATGGGGGTCATCATTCACAGCTCCAGTGCATAGCCAGCATCCCCCACAAGGTAGCCTTGTGGGATGTCCCCCCTGACAAATACCTGATACAGCTGTGAGGCATGCCAGATATGGGAGTCGTGGTAGCTTCCAGGGCTGTCAGCACACACATCCATGATAATGCCCTGGGCATTGCACACAACCTGGTAGTTGATGGAGTGGAATCCCTTACGGTTTATGTAGTGCCTACCATGCTCACTGGGTGGTGACTTGATATGTATGTGCGTGCAGTCTATCGCACCCAGTACCTCTGGGTAGTTTGCCACACAGTGGAAGTGATGCATATTGCTGGCCAACTCCTCCTGAGTTCGGGGGAAGTATATATGCTCATTGGCATGTGGTAACATGGCATCCAGGAACTGGTGTAGTACCCTGGATGCTGATGCCTGTGAGATCCCCATTATATCTCCAGTTGGCCTTTGAAAGGTACCTGTGGCTAGTATTCGCAAGCTTACACATACCTTCGTGTCCACTGGGATGGGTTCCCCTCTGTTGTTTCTGGTTCTCAGGAGTGGCTGGCACAGCTCTACTATTTGCTTTAAGATGTCCCTGTCCACCCTGTAATGCTCTACTATCCCCAGATCATGTAGCCATTGGTAGGTTACCCTTGGTCTGAGCACTCTTCTCCTCCTCCGAGGCCTACGGTGGTTGTCGGCATCATGCTCCACAACACCATCGGTCTGTAACACATGCTGATGAATCACAGCTATGGCAGCTCCCAACATGTACATTTTAAAAGTTCCATGTCTGTTTACACCTATGGTGCAGTGTTTGGGAATACACAGGTGTGTGTTGGGTGCTTTCATACTTTATACTATTTTGCTGTGAACACTGATGTCATAGGGTGTGTATGTACGATCGTGGCTACAAGGTATCTTCTGTGTTTTATTACCGGAACCACTATTGTGCTGCCTTTGGTGTTGCATTACATTTGGCTGCCGTAAATTACCTCCTGCCCTTCCCTTTACATTTGTGCATGGTACATCTACCATTTTCTGGCATGCATCATGCAGCCTGCTTTCATTTGTACTTTCCTAGACCTGGCTTATCTTGCGTAATGTGTTCTATTGCTGGTCTACTGTGGGTTTGCTTTGCTCTGCTATGACAGTTCTCCTATCTATGCATTCCAATTCGTCCCCTCCTTTCTTTGCTATCCTATGCCTCCCCTATCCTGTTTTGCAGGTTTCTGTATGCAGGCTTGTCTACTGCCGTCGACTGGCCACCGTGAGTTGATTGGTGTTAATTGCTCAGTAGTACGCCAATTACCCTACTTCTGCATTTCCTTCCTTTCTTCACCTGACCTTCCTGTTTGTGCTATTGTTCGCGGCGCGTGCATCCGCATACCGGATTTCAAGCACGTTTTCATCCCCATGCACATGTGCTTTCAGGCACCATTTGTGCTCTCAGCTGAACGATCCTAGACCCTCCTCCCCACCCCTGTCCTGCAGCTTTGCTTAGCAATGGCCAGGCCGGATTTGCATTGCTCCAATGTGCTTACAGCTATGGTGATACACCCCTCTGCTGATGTCATGTATCACCTCTGAGACACTCCTCAGTGTTATAGTGCTGCGCCGTCTGGTACATCCTTCATCCGGTGGGACGTTTGCGATTCAGTATTACCTGCCTCATTTGCATGGCATTGACTACTAATTCATAGTTACTGCGCTGAACACTGTCGTGGGCCCTTGGCAACCTTTGCGCCTTGCTTGTGGTGTACCATGCCTACCATTGCGTATTATGGTGAAATCCTGATTTGTCTTACATTGCGATTTTACGAGATTTGTATATATTTTCTTTGTATTCCTGTTTGCGCACACATGTCCTGCAGTTGTACTGTGCGTTACTGCGGACATGACATTAAATGTTTTTTTTTTAGGTGTTGTGCATCTTTTCTTGTGACATTGGCTGTGTATTTAGCCATTGGCATATGTTAACTTTGTAATACATGAGTCTGGTCCACTTCCATAGCTCCGATGTTCTGTTTGGGAAAATGTAAACCGTGTTTTTTGGTTTACATTTCCATGGGCTTACGCTACGCCTGCACCACTTCGTGAATCGCTGTATGCCTTCATTTGCATGGTGCGACACTGCGCATGGGGTGATTAGCATACCTATGCCGAGGGCTGTGCATATCTGGTGTGAGCCAGTAGTGCACGTGGAATTGGTTCGTACCTGAATCGCTCGGCAGACATATTTGGCGTTATCCCACATACGTTACGCCTGCGCCTGGTGCAAGCTTCCTGAATCCGGGGGATAATATTTACAGAAGTAATAAACTACTGCATCTTCAGCCACTGATCCAATCTGTCTGTGACTACTGAATAACACAGAAACCACAAGGGAAACACAGTTGCCATGAAAGACAGACCAGAGTTGTCAACAAGCCAAGTCTCTATACAAATGTCAGTTTAAAAGTCCAGAAAAGATCAGAGAGGCATTTTGGCTTGGTCTAAATCAATCTGGCATTATAGCACAATATCCACATATGGAATATGGGATAACCAGTTCCCTCTAACTAACCCATATGGCATCTAGAAGACATTGATTCCTTTCACACATTGCCAGTGCTGGGAAACTAGTACAAATGGTTATATCCCCCTTGTTTAGAAGCCCTCCCAGCTAATGCAAAACAGGAAATGTCCCTATGTATTTTGAAGATATAAACCTTCCTGCAGGTAAAAAATCCTGTTTAGGAAGTCTGACGGTCCCCTGGGGCAGCCTAACATTAACTGGAATCTATGAATGCAATACAATTAACACAGTAACATATAGTTGATACACACATGCAAACCAAATAGCAAAACAGGTAAACACTAAAAATATATAGCACTCAACAAATAAATAAAAAATAAAATAAGCATAGCAAACTGATACCAGACAACACAAATATGTAGACCATTGATGTTTGCATTAAGAAGTAGACCCAAAGTATTATAACTTAGAGCGAATTAGATCTAGAGAATGAAACTACCCAACAAATAATAGGTTGAATTAAAATCTAATAGCTTTAAAAAACTGGTATAAGATATGTCCTCAACAATTAGCAAAGCTGGAAATCAGTGAACATTCTAAACAGAGAACAAAAAAATGAAAATCAGGTGCAGATTCAATAAGATAAGCAATTTTAAATATTTAGTGAAAGCATGAATATGTGTATTTCCTAGTAAAGGTTACATAAAAAGTTCTATAAATGATTAGCGATGGGCAGTAGTAAAACAAATGATGGTGCAGAACAACAAAAGCTGACAAAAGCAGCAGCGAAAGCGCCAGGAGATGTAGATGATGTGTCCAGAACTGACATGATGGGCAGAGCTGAGAATGTAGATAGTACAGCGAACCAAAGTAATGTCAAAAATTCAGCTGAGAAATACAGAAGCAGCAGGCAAACACCCAGCAGCAAACTTCCAGCCAAATGAAAAATAATTTATAGTAAGTGGCAAATATTTCTCCCAAATGCATGCTGTGCTAAAGCTCTCAGCTACAGAGCACAAAAAGTCAGTTTATTAGAATAAACAGACAGCAATTAAAAAACTATAACATGAAATTATAAGTGTATGCATGTCAGCTCAGCAAGTCAAACATTTCACAGGACATTTCCAACTAACAGTTTTAGATGGAAGGAAGCATTTAGTGTCATCAAATACCAGCAGCATCCTTAAATAACTGAATGTAGTGATGGCACAACTCTTGCAGAAGACCCTAGCAGAGAACAAGATAAGCTGCTCTGGCAGGGACACTGTTGCTAAATTATTTCTTTCTGCAAAACAGCATTCCTGGTTTAGGAAAACACTTTGGCCAAGGACAGTTAAATATGATCTGGTAGCGTTCTGACACCTTGGCTTCCAAGTGGGTTGGACTGTGGTCTGTCAGAGCTGGTAGTAGTGTCTAAAGTCATCAAAATAGCCATCTTTTTTGAAAGAGAGCCAAAGATATAGATGCAAACATTCTATGTCATCCTGCACAGAGACAAAACAGAAATAGAAAAGAGAGAGCTTATATAAAGTTGCTACTAACTTCTTATGGCCACAGAGATAATTTAGGTTAAAAACAAAATTGCATAATTGTGACAAGCAGATGGAAAACATGGTTATCCATAAAGTTATCTCCATGGAAAAGGAAGTATCAGCCCTTGAAATGGAATCTGACAAAAACTCTCTCATATTTGAGCCCATTAAGAACAGCAATGGAAAACAGAGGCATCCTGCTAACTGCAAGAGATGGCAACCCCCCCCCCATTCAAACTGCTATGGCATTTTTATTTTAATGAAATGGATGGGACTGAAAAACAATACTGAAAGGTAATATACTCCAAACTATTTTAATCTTGGCAAAAATAATGCAGATTATTTTAAGCTTGGCAATCTACCATTAGGAATTTAAACCAAAGAAGCTCAGTTTCATGCTTCTAGCATTAGTTAGTAAGCACAAATTAAGCAAAGCGAGAGTCAGGTGATCTGCCACTTCTTCAGGTTACAAACAATGGAATAATGGAGCAGGGGAGATGTATGGTACCTTTGCACACCAGGAAGGGAGGAGCAGAATACGGTTGTCATTAGCGATAATGTAATATATAATATAATGTAATACAGACACACATCTAGATCTCTCTCTCTCTTTATATATGGGTCTACTTCAAATCATCAAAGTTTCAGAACATCGAACATCATATGGTCAAAGACCAGATGATTGAAATTCTGAAACATCAAACATGAAATAAAAAAAAAATTAAAAAGAAAAGGGTCCGGATTCACAAAACCTCCGTGTAAGACTTAATATGTCTTACTCGGAGGCTGCAGTTGAACGGTATGACGTCAGCATGCCATGCATATTCATGAGGGCATGCTGAATCATACCAAGTCTAACATGGTCCGTGTAGGAAAGTAGGGGGCGTGTCCGATTGCCGAGTACAGCAAAGGGACACGCCCCCAGAAGAGTCAGAGTCCTGAAAGTAAACACCCACGAGCGAGTCCGCTGAAATGTCAAGGAAGACAACACCACACATCCCCACAGACTAAACTCTACTGAAAATATGTCAGATGTAAAAATAGCAGTTTCTTTTTTTTTTTTTATAATTTCCAAAATGTTTGCCCGCATTTGCGCTCATTTGCGCGGATATGCCCTTCGGCTCAACCACAGTTAGCAGATATGACATTGAAAAGCATATAAGATCTACATATGCAAATTAAGCAAAGTAGCAATAAGCGTAGCGTAGAGACGTCGCCAAAGAATAGGTAGTCACGGTTCGAGAGCCCACAACATCCCTCCATTTTCTTTAAATAAGTATGAAACAATTCCCCGATATATATAAATTTAATTTAAGTAAAATGTAATGAAATGGCCCATGTATTTCTGAACAAAACCTATATTATGTATATATAAAAAGGATCATAATTGCCCGTAGCTTAGCAGCGCTTTAACAAGCTTAATATGAGTACCCGTAGCTGAGCAGCGCTTTAACAAGCGTAATATGAGTGCCCCTAGCTGAGCAGCACTTTAACAAGCTTAATATGAGTGCCCGTAGCTGGGCAGTGCTTTACCCAGCTTAATATGAGTGCTTATAGCTAAATAACGCGTTACCCAGCGTAAGCCATTTGTGCGGAGCTGCGCAGCACGCCAACCAGCTTACCGTCGGGCAACGTTGGGCAAGCTGTAGCAAAGTCGCCTTTACACAGACACACCTCCTAGCCTGTCTAGACAGTAGTAAATTAAAAAAGCAACGGCAAAGATCGAACCCGGGATACTGTGCACCATAGTCAAAGTACTGAACCACTAAGCCATGACAGTTGTACTTAGAAACACAGTATTACCATATATATAGGAATGAATAAAAATATAACCATGACAAAGCAGGTTTGCTGTAAGCAGAGAAATATCCAAAATGTCCAGTCACAGATAAGTGCGGGAAAACCGGCATATATAAGCCCCATAGACGGGAATACAAACCATAACTGATTGTGGTACCCATTTGCAGTCAGGATGGCAGGTGCAGGAGAGGGAAATCGCTTTAGAGCACAAAGGTGGGGCATTGAGGAGTCAAAATATATGGTTTGGCTCCTAGTCCACCATCATGAAGGCCAACTCATGCAGGGCCAGGTCAATGGGGAGCGTACAAGGCAGAGGAGTGGAACCAGTTGGCACATGATCTCACCAGTGCCACAGGCATTCCGAGGACTGGTGAACAGGTCCGTCACCACCATGCGGACCTGAAGCAACGAAAGGAGGACCAACTGAACCGATGGATCCAGGAGGCCCGTCAAATGCCCAACACCCCACTACTGAGTAAGTATCCATGTAATTAAGTATGTAAGAAATGCTATCCTAGCCTATAGTATGGATAGGTATGTTCCAATATTCCTTCATTTATATTACAGCTGCAGGTGTTTGTTCCGTGAATCGGCAAGCCTATGCTGATAGGCTGGCAAGGTTGCGCCACCAGGCAGGTTAGTAATTATTCTGCTGGTATTGTTATAGAATAGAAGTGAGACAGCCTGTAAAAGAGTTCAGTGTTGTAACCCAGTAATAAAGGTCAAATAAGCCTAGAAGAAAGATTCTGCTAGTATTGTAAGATTAGATAAGTAATGTAGCCTGGAAAAGAGTATTGCAATCCAGTAATAAAGATTAAACAAGTCTCAAATAGAGTTTCCACCTGTATTGTAATATCAGATAACTGCTTCGGCCTGAAAATGAGTGTTGTAATCAATCAACAAAGGATAGACAAGTGACGAATACATGCTTGTAAATTCTGCCATATGAAATAAGTGAGTCAGCTGGAAAGGACTGTTGTAACCCAGTAATAAATGTTAATAAAGCCTAGAATTAAGTACCATCCTGAAATGTAAATATAAAATAAGTGAGAGAGTGTGAGAAAGACAGTTTGAAGCTACCAAGAAAGCTGTAATAAGTCTGGAATAAAGGTATACTGCATTCACTACATGATGAAATGAATGAGACAGCCACAACCAAAGAGTGAAATGTCTTTAATAAAGTACAGAACCTGGACTGTGTCCGTCCCACAATTTGGATATGTTGCTGTACCCTTGCATTATGGAGATAGTATGGTTGTATGAAATGCTGAACATCCACAGTTGTCTAGACCAATATAAATAAAATGTAGCAGGATGCTTTACCTGAATACAGCCATATATGAACATATATGAATAAAAATGGAATGTATATTAATGTAGCAGTAACATCCCCATCACCAACATTCCTAAGGTTACATACAGGAAACTGTACAAACACATGTAGGGGATATATATCTGCATCTACTAGGAATGTACAGTATATGTATAGGTAGGTTAAGTTGTTAATGTAATATTTCTCCACCCTACCCTATTCTCACAAATGATGCCATTCCACACCAAACTGGGTATGTGTATTCACAATTAATTCCCATGGACATTTGTCCTGTTGGTTTATACATATCTGCATGTACGTTGATGTATGTGCCCTGTTCACATATCCAAACCTGATGGCCTGTTGCCACCAATCAACCCTGCATGCTGTTGGAATGTCCACTGTTGTTTTAAATATGCATGTGTTATGCTTGCTGCTCAATGTTCGGAATTCATGTGTGTTTGGTTAATGGGAATACAGATGCATGCTGTTACAACTAATTTTGAATGGTGTTGTTTGTTACTAATCCAAAATGCCATATAATACTGCTAAACATAGGACAACAGGGAAGGTGGGTTCCAGTGGACCCACCTCTCCCACCTCATCTGGCAAGTGCACCTGGCACCAGTGCCCAGGCCGGGACCTCCTCCTCCGATGGCCCTGTGCCACCTTCACGTGGAAGCGCTGCAGGGGATGGGGCTCGTCCCCTCTCTGCAAGCATGGCTGGAGGACAGCTTCCACTCACCCTCCATAGGGTCCGGTCTGTGGTGCGTAGTGAGATCACGTGTTCTGTGACTGATCCCCTACGCCAGCTTGAGGCGAGAGTGGTGCAACTCATGGGTGTGCCTGCCCATCCTATCCAGCCCCCACCACAGCCCCGGCCTGGGCTGTGAAGGCGCAGTGATAACTGCCCATGGGTGGGGATCTCAGTTCCACTGTTGCCATCTGTGGGCTCATGGGCTTGCGATATCCAAATATCTGTCCCCGTCAATTGTGTTTACCCCAACATGTGTCATACTCTGCCCCTGTATGTGTCTTGTTTGTCTTGTCTGTTAACCTCCTCAACCTACCTCCCCAAATATACCTACTTCCTGTACCTCACATTCCACTCTCACCTGAAAAAAAAATAAAAAAAGGGCACTCTGTTCCCACAAAAAAATTAAGCCCCATACATAGCTGCCCATTTCGCATACATGTCTGCTGGACATGTAAACTGATAATTACAATTGGCTGTACAACATATTTAGTTGTCCTCACCCCTCTCTCAGGGGTGGAAGGTGTCAAATCTCACTCTAAATTTCTAACATATGCACAGCTGTTGCTGGTAAAGAATTGGGCAGCTATGGGCCTTCCATACATCCTTCCTGCACATCCTGAGCTTGTTTTCCTACTGTCCTACCCTCTTTGTGCCCCCTTTTTCACCACTGTCCTATTTCCCCATTTTCTTTTCTTTAAAAGAAATTAGTGCGGGTGTTAGCGGGTGTAAGCACTTTTAAGCAGTAGTCAGCGGGTGTGCGCTTGTGTGCGCTTAGCTAAGCATAGCTAAGCATCGCGCAAACCCGCTTACAACTGCTTAAAAGTGCCTTAGTCACTCTGTATGACAAGGCCTGTAGTCTGCCCATCAGCAAAATAAAATGCCCCTGTCATTCTCAAACCCTGGACCTTGGAAACACTAGACTGCATGAATTACCACTGAGCCACAGCAGATATACAAGAACTTGGTGCTGAAAGAAATATATCATGAAATACAAGGATTGAATGTAAATGGAAAATAGGAAAGTCATAGCAACACATTCCAGTAAAGACAAATATCAGGCATTCAAGGAGTGAATGTAAAGGGAAAATAGAAAATCCATAGCAACACATTGCAAGAACTACTGTTGTATGCCAGTTAATCCACAAATCTCACAGGAAAGTACATACTCCCATGTAAACAGTGTTAGCATTAGCAGGTGTGAGTTAACATACACACTGAGAAGAGTGAACTGGAAGAAGCAACAGCCAGGTTTCAGTACAACATGCACTTCAGTGGCTACAACACAGCCTCAGATATGAGAGATATACCAACCTTCTGACTGACACAACAGTGTCCACAGCAAACCAGCATGGTCCCCAACTTGCAAAACTGAAAGGCCCATGCCTACCTAACCTATCATTTTATAGCAGTGTCCTGAAATCACAGTGAGAACTGCAATTACCACACAGCAGGCTGCATGCAATTACTAAATGCTGGCCACCAATTTGTGCAGAGGTCATCACATGCACATGTGCAGATACCTACAAAAGCAGCCTGTACTGCCAGTCCACACATGCAATAATATCATTGCAACAACTGGAGGGAGAGAGAGAGAGAGAGAGAGAGAGACAGAGACAGAGACAGAGACAGAGACAGAGAGACAGAGACAGAGACCAAAAAAAAAGCAAGCAAGCAAGCCAAAAAAAAGCTGTCAGAGACACCAATCCACAAAATACAGAAATACAACACATCAACAGGTACAACTGACAGAGATGAGAAATACAAAGGTAATGTATGTAACAGATATGCATTTTCTGGCATCTGAATGATGTGTCTGAAAGGTAATCTACATACTGTGAACCCTCCATATGTGTTAGCAGTCTGTATCTATATGTATATGCAGATGTGCATAGGGCAAGGGACATACTGCAACTGTTAGTGAAGGCTGGACATACATATGTAGTTGAAGGTTGCTATGTGCACATATCAATGTAGGTTGTAGTGTGTGGCATTGAAAACAGCATGCAGTGCAGGTATATGTCATGTGATGGTGAACGTCTGTGGGACTGAGCCAGTGAGGCCTGCTACAGCTATATGGCCTGTGGACAGCATAATGCATTCTGCACAACACTGTGCAATATCATTACAGGATGGTATATCTCACAAATGTTTCAGAAGTGATATTCCCACCATGAAAGGTGGCCAGTCTATGTGCCTAGAAGTGCATGTATATGTACAGCAATGGATGTTTAGAATTGTGTGTGTGTGTGTATATATTTATATATATATATATATATATATATATATATATATATATATACATATATCTATATACATATATTTATATATACATATATATATATCTATATATATATATATATATATATATATATATATATAGATATATATATATATATATATATATATATATATATATATATACATAGATAGAGAGGTATGTATAGATAGATAGACATATATAGATAGATAGATAGATAGAATATGTATATACATATAGATATAATAGATACATACATATATAGATATATATGTAGATACATACATATATACAGATAGATATGAATGTCTATAGATATGTATACACATATATATATATATATATATATATATATATATATATATATATATATGGTTATATATAACGGTGTGTGTACATATATATATATATATATATATATATATATATATATATATATATATATATATATATATATACATATATGTAGATATGTATATATATTTGCATATATATATATATATATATATATATATATATATATATATATATGTATATATTGATATATATATTTATATGTATGAGTGAAAGAGCGGGACATGGGGGCAGATGTATTGCAACAGGTGCCTGGTGACCAAGGCATGGACTGAACACCAGTGTTGATACTGCAGTACCATACCCCATTCCAAAACACGTTACCCACTAACTACCACATAGGTGGTTGCCTGCCTACCACTGGAGGTGTCAGAAGGGAACATGGGACACAGGTGTCCAATAGCCTCCCCTTTGATATCCACAGTGGCACACTAGTCTTGTAATCCCTGTACATGGTATGCGTCATCACAAAAGGTGTGTCAGCTAGGGAAATGTAAGTCAGTGTACTCCTCTACACCTCACAATGTCCTATGCAGTATGTACCTCCCATGAGAACTACAGCAAGTGGAAAGGCCACAGACATACCTAACAAAGACTGATAATGCCCTCAAACACATTCCCTATGCAGACTGACTCACAAAACCACAGCTAGAGTGCCTTGCATACTTCCTACACAGAGGTTACCACTGCTGGACATACAGAGTTATGTCACACCCATACCAGTCGGCCAACCACCATGGCAACACCTCACAATCCGTCCAGCCTACATGACCTAGGGCCCTAATCCTTGTCACTGCACTAAACAGCACATGCTGGAGGTACAGGTTCCTATACACAAATATGCCATACCCTGGACTAAACCACCCAGCATGAACAAACAAGGCTCCTTATTAGTAGATGTCATACATACCCCTGATGAATGTTACGGAGATAGGTAATATGCCCTGTGAGTCACCTCTGTGTAACCGTTTCACAGGAACAAGTAAAATCACATTACATGTGTCCCAAAGGGCAGGGTAGCATATGGCTAGGCTGCCCTAGGCTCAGGGCCAATAGGATAGTACCTACATATGACACAATGCACACACACATGTACTCAGTGCAATACCAGCTATGTGAGGTTGAATGAGTGTGACACTGACTGTGTGCAAGGTCTGTAAAGGTGTGATAGCTTAGCGTGAGTTTGTGTCTGTCATGGTAGTTTGTGTCCTAGGTGTGAGGCCAGAGAATGATGTGTCAGTTATCGGGATTCAAACATAGTAGATTGGCATATGTTGTGCCGTAGTTCCTTGTGTACGACTGCGGTGTCCCATTGTAGGCAGAAGCAATACATGTATGCTCAGTAAGTGGTACTGCTGTTGAATCCAGCTCACATATGAACTGTTGTACTACCTGAAGTTGTAGGCCTAAACACTACAGTATGATGTATGTTCACATTCCCTGGTAACATTGTCTGGTGTGTTTCCTGTAGTCTGCACAGATTACATACCTCATGCATAGGTATCTGTAAGTAGGGGCACACAGTACTATAAGGTACACAGTTAATGCTCATCTGTGTCGTCATACATTTGTGTGTTGTATGTATGTGTAATGTGTGTGTAATGATGCCTGTACCATGGCCGCAATCACATGTGTGTTACAGGGTATGTGTGTGTACCTGGCAGCATGTATACTCTGTGACAGCAGTATGCTGGCTATATTAACAACTGTGCACATATGTCAGGTAGGGGTATGGCATCAAAGACTAGGGTGGATTGCCATTGAAACTGTAAATGTGCATTGCATTCATTGCATGGGATGACAATATTCTTCATCCATTAGCTTGATACATACCCCCAGTGTGAGGTTGTGCATTGTATCCCAAACAGTGTGCCGAGTGCTGGTGTATACTAGTTCGTTGTAGGGAGTGTGGCAGGCACTGTCAGACAGTTGTGGGCTGAGCACTGATATGTGGTATTGAACATGTGTATCCCCTGATAGACAGACAGATGCTATATATGGCAGTTAAGTGATATCAGTACATTAGAATATTAAGTGTGCCACATGACTTGCTCACATATTTTTCTTTCCCTTCCAGGGTGATGGTGCATCAGTGTAACCCACCTTATATAGCAGCAGAGGATCAGGAGATCCACCAGAGCCTGGTGCAGAATTTCTCTGTGCTGTTTTCCAGGACCAGCCAGAACCAGCATGAGAGGGCTGCACTGTGGCAAGAACTTGTCCGTCGGGTAAATGACATAGGCATGCATAACCGGACATATGAGCAGGTACGCCATCACTGCAATGATTTAATTAGACATGTCTGGCAGCCTGCATCTGATATCCACAGACAACAGCTTGCCACAGGTGGTGGGGTACCTATCCACCCCCCCTCACCAGTGTGGAGGAGCACCTCCTAAGTGTTGTGGCTCCAGGCCAACAACAACAACATCCACAAATGTGTCATCATGGAGGCCGGAGCCACCCAGCATGTTGAAATGGAGTGTGCTGGTAACATGCCATATCTGTAGTTGACTGTTCTCTGTACTGGTAGTTTATGCGTGTGTGTGATGTGTACTGTGTGTGTAGCTGTTAACCTGCCGATTCTTCTGCAAGATTGATATTCTGAGTATAATCTGTATACCTGTGAAAGCCAACTGTTGTACTACTGTACTTTATCATACTCACAGTATCAATGGCACAGTTGTGGCCACTGGCAATCACTCTCATATTTTTGCAGGTCCCTCTGGAGTGACAGCAAGGCAGCCAATCCATGCTGGTGAGTGTGTAATAACAATACTATTGCTAATGACATGTGCATGTCATATGGAGGTGTAGTGTGTGCACATGTAACACACCTACGCATAATGCATGCTGTGCATGTTTGCTGTGAGACTATGCATATCCCATTATTCTCAGTAGCTGCCTCACTCACATGCAATACACAGAGCATGACACACATGTGTGGCAACACAGTACTGGACATTGGATAGGCATACCTGATACACATGTACACAACACACACATGTTTGGCATAGACACTACACCTTAGCCTGCTACACATGTCCAATTATGACACCTGCTGTATGCCCACCCTTCAGTATCCCACTTATCATCTACACAGCACACATAATATACCTGAGGGGTAGAGGCCTATCATGTCTTTGTGCAACAGTCTTGAACAAATAATACATTCATGTTAGGCAATGCTTACTATTGGCCACCTTACACACCCATGTAACAAGTGGCTGTGTAATTGTGGATGTAGTCATGTTACTGCACTTCAGGTACAGCATGCTAGCTGCCTGTCTGGCACACATTATTATTGTTGACTGACCAAAAGAAGCATGTTGATCATGGCTCACATTACTACACCACATCTAGTTCCACTGATCACAAAAGTACACATAGCAGTTATTGCGTAGCACCATCATGTGTTGTGTCTGTGTGTGTGTATGTGTGCAAATATATGCACCCACAGCTTGTAACACTTGCACAACATTGTTCTGTCCTTGTACACATTGTGTCCCAGGGTGGAGACAATCACTGAACAACTACACACAAGCATCAAGTACACGTATACTGTTATTAACAAGGTCTGTCTATACTTGCACTGCATGTTCCTGTGCAACACATAATCTGCATACAGTGGCCTACAATGCATTCTACACATGACACACCTAACCACCACAAGGGTATCATACAGACAGATACCTGTTGTCCAAGCCATGCTGTATTGCTGTAACGCAACTGTAGCATTGTCATCGGCATGTACTTAACATAGCATTCCAACAGTACCATGTAGGTGGTAGCACCCATCATGTAGAACGGGTAATGGTGTGTACATGTGGACAAGTGTTATCTTGTCTATCCTGTGATATTCACATTTCCAAAGGTATTCTGCAGTCCCTCGGTGTATCACCTAAGCAAGAAGGTGTCTGTATGCATATCAGCAACAGTTGCCATACACCTACACTGGATGTCCATCACTCACAGACTTTGCTCTGTTTTAACATGTCTGACATATACTCCAGACATGAACCCTCACCCACATTAATCTATCAAAGCTTTCATGGGTGTGTGTCACATAGTTGGCCTAGGACACAGATCACTGCAGTAGCCTGCATTGTCACCAACATACATGTATGGCCTAAGGTCTGGGAAGCTGCGGCACATGCTGGCAAAGGTATCAACTGTATTCATATGAGGCAGGCTTCACACATAGGAACTATTAAAGGTCACAGGTACATATCTGTATGTGGCACACACATACCTGATGTGTGCATTGAAATTACTGTTATAATAATATGTCATACGATAATAAAAGCAAAACGCACAACACATTGACAAACTGTGTGACAAACACACATGGCATTTGTAGGATTCAAACCCCTACCTAACTATGTTATGATACTTGAGAGAGACGCATTACCGCAGTGCACTATTTGCATTACTGGATGAGTTCCATTCTCCTGCTGTATTTATAGGATGCTGACATCATCAGTCTTTCCAAAGAGGAATGTACATCTTTTAGTGTGTTATCCCAGTCTTCAAAAAGGCCATTCCTTTCACAGAGAATTGCATATGTCACCAACATACATGTATGGCCTAAGGTCTGGGAAGCTGCGGCACATGCTGGCAAAGGTAACAACTGTATTCATATGAGGCAGGCTTCATACATAGGAACTATTAAAGGTCACAGGTACATATCTGTATGTGGCACACACATACCTGATGTGTGCATTGAAATTACTGTTATAATAATATGTCATACAATAATAAAAGCAAAACACACAACACATTGACAAACTGTATGACACACACAAGGCATTTGTAGGATTCAAACCCCTACCTAACTATGTTACGATACTTGAGATAAATGAATTAGCGCAGTGTGCTGTTTGCATTACTAGATGATTTCTCTTCTCCTGCTGTATTTATAGGGTGCTGACATCATCAGTCTTTCCAAAGAGGAATGTACATCTTTTAGTGTGTTATCCCAGTCTTCAAAAAGGCCTTTCCCTTCACAGAGAATTGCACACATACACAGCATTTGCAGGATTCAAACCACTATCTAACTAGGTCATGATACTTGAGAAAGACGCATTAGCACAGCGTGCTATTTGCATTATTGGATGCTTTCCTTTCTCCTGCTATATTTATAGGGTGCTGACATCATCAGTCTTACCAAAGAGGAATGTACATCTTTTACTATCCCTCAGTATGGGGCATAACAATATCTGTGCATTAACAGATGCCTAGTTCAGGGTCACATATGCACACTGGCACTGCCAGGTTATGTTCTATACCATGCTTCATGACCACAGGACTTGTAACACACAACACAACTAGAGGGTGTATCCATATACATCACAGATACACACACCTCTGGGTTGGTACCACTGCACGAAGCATGACAGGCCATACATATACAACTACCATTGTGCAAAACTGCCTTCTGGTTTGGTGTGTAGTTCAGACCACCCCCACATACCCAGGAACCGCACTCGGCTTTCCTGGGAACAGTGTAGGATATGAAGGTCTTCACACACACCATTATAGTGGTTGACTTCAGGTACACAAATATTGACTGGGGATACTACTCAGGCCTCAACAACATCACCCTACAGCCACTACAATTTGTGAATCCATGTGCTATGGCACAACCAGTCACCACAGCCACAAGGGGGAATACATATTGGACCTGATCATCACCAACATGGGGACTCTATGTTCCACACCAGAGGTAGAACCCTCATTGTTAAGATCAGACCATAAACAACTTTCCCTGGACATCCATATCCCGTCCCCACCCCCAGCCAAGGAAATCAGTGTAAAGAATTTCACAAAAGCAGACTTTGCACTTGTGAAGACTGGGGTGGAATACTTCAAAGGCCCCGTGCTGGAGGATAATACAGCCCAATCTGCAGAATCCTTTACAAATCCATTCTATGAGCACCTGCAGGTATGCATTGATCATGCTATCCCAAATAAAACCATGACTCCTCCAAAACAGGAGACCTGTCTGGTTGACCCCAGCCATATATAAGCTGTACAACAGAAGGAGGAAGCTACTACAAAACAGAGCATTATCCCACAGAGGGAGGACATCTCTGAACAGTATTGGCAAGACACTTCAATCCCTCATATAATCATCACTTGCAAGTTTTGACAGTGAAATTGACCAGACACTACAGATAATCACAAGGCCTTCTTTAGTTATGTCAGGAATATGTGTGGAAACACCCAGATATGCTCTGAATTGTTGCATAACAGCACAAAATATGCCAAACCTATGGACATAGCCTACACCCTGGCAGACTGCACAAACGTCCCCCCCCTTACCCCCCAAGGGTACAGATAACCATTCCAAATGAATGTAACCTCCCTGACATCACAGATGCACAGGTGAAAGGTGCCCTCTCCACAGCAAATAACACAGCATATGTATGGGACTGGACGGTGTCCCAGGCTGTGTCCTACATGAGCTCTGAGTAGAACTGAACACTCACATTAAGTCACTGTTCCAACTTAGTCTTACTACAGGATATGTACCCTGAGAATGGCATACACTTACGGCATACACTTACAGTGCTCCCACTCCACAAAGGTGGTGCGACAACGGACCACAGGTACTATCACCCCATAAGCCTGACTAGTGTAGTAGAAACAGCTATGGAGCGTATTATCATGGAAGTCATAATCAAAAACATTGTGAGCCTCCAGATAGTGGATGATACACAATTCGGCTTTGTTAAGGGCAGATCTTGCCTCTTACACATAGTTCATATCTTTGAAATGGTTACTGAAGCCATGGATGAGGGCAAGGTAGTTCACACAGTCTACCTGTACCTTGCAGAGGCCTGCAACATAATACCCCACTCAGGCATCATACATATGCTTACCAGCTTAAATATCAACCCCTATATCACTAGATGTGTTGCTATATGCCTCAGGGATGGAACCCACATGGTCAGAATTGCAGGTGCCATGTCCAATTGCAGACCAGTTACAACTGGTGTCTCACTGGGCTCAGTTGTGGGACCTGTCCTGTTCGGTATGTACTTCTCTGAGGTTCAGACTAACACGGGGGGATTACGTCTAACAAACGTCACAGATGACTGCTAACCGGGGCCATAAGCGACACTGCAGCTGACACATGCTTCCTCCATAAGGGTCTCACAGAGATGGATGCTTGTTGCCAGAGCCATGGCCTTGTGCTAAATGCTAAGACATGCATAGTCATCCCCTTTGGGGAAAACAAGGTGCACACAAATTAACACATAAGTGGTAATCCATTAAGTACAGAAGATGTATTTACAGATTTGGGGACCAACATAGATCAAAACCTCTCCTTTGCTAATCACATTGACAGAGTCATTGCAAAGACCTTTATATAGCCCTCCTTATCACATGGGGGTTTGCATGTAGATCATGGGAGGTCATTGTGGCCCTCTACTAGTCACTCATCAGGCCCATGTTTGACTACAATGGCAGTTTTGGGGTGTACCTTACCCAACACCTGCAGCAACTACAGTGACCACAACAGTACCTCCCCAAGAGGATCATGGGCTACACACAGATGTCCTATGCAGCTCAACTAAAGGATCTCCAGCTCTACTCAGTTGCTTAACGCCTACTCAGAGGTAATCTATGCCTGACGTACACAGCCATGTCAAACCCAGACGTAATGGACATGCTCCACCTCATAACATCCAAGACCCTTATAGTTACACACTCCAGGGACTTAAACCTCAGCACAAAACTAAATGGGCCATGCTGCAGGGACAGATTCATTACCCAGAGGCTCCCCTCACTCTGGAATTGAATCCCAATTAGAGTTAGACATAGCCCCTCGCCAACCCTCTTCCAGCAAAATCCAGCCGCATGGATGGGAACTTGCAAATTCACCCCTGGGATCTCCACTGTGTCCCTGCTTGACAGAGGCACAGCAAACTAGCCTTAAAGGGTGCCTTCTGTGACCTACTTTAAAGAGGCACAGTAGGCTACTCTACTGGGGAGGCGGATGCCAAATACACTCTGCCTAGGCTTATGAATTCCCTAGGGCAGACAGCCTAGTATTGACCTCTGCACCTATGTTTATGTTCAGGATGCACAATATTTGTTGCTGATACTGTTTACAGGTATTTATTGCCATAGCTCTCCCAGTTTCTATGAACAACTTGTGTATCTGTGTAACATGTTTGATCATGACAAGGTTCCAGTATATTAATATATGTGTCTGTTGTCATTTAACTGTGTGCACAGGGTGGATTGCTGGATCGTGGGAGGTTCCTGGCTTAACACATACAACTGCCAGATATGTGTGGATGACTGCTATACTCAGACACGGCCTAAGTGTGTGAGCATGCCCAGTTCAGGCTTTCCATGGTTTGTTGCTTGATATATGTCTCATTTATCCAAGTGTGTGAGCATGCCCAGTGTGACCTTTCCATATGTTGTTGTCTGAAGTCCACTACATTTGTGGTTGTGTGTGAACATGACCAATATTGACATTTATACTGTGTGTGTTGGAAGTCATGTTGTGTTCTTACTGCCAGACTCCTTTGTGTCATAACTCAACAGGGATTATGCTGTGCCTGCAGGGTTTCCATGGGATAGTTTGCAAAGACCTGTCAACATTCTTTCATACTGGCTGAACACTGTAGTGGTTCAATACTTTCATTATGGTGCACAGTATCATGGGTTTGAGTCCCATCACTGCTTTAAATGTTCATACTGACCAGACTGGTTAAGTGCCAGTTGGGCAACTATGAGAATGTTGCATTTTGTTCAGCTATGGCCTACTTAAACCAGGCTTGTCCAACATTGCTGTGTATTCACCAACTTGGGTGGACATTGCCAAACATTACTCCACATTGACCACAGTTGTACTAGTTGGTGTGTGTGATTCTGTTCATAGGTTCATACTAGGCTATCTGCCCTAGGGCATTTATAATCCTAGCCAGAGTGTGTTTGGCTTTCAACATACATTTTAAGTGGAGTTTGCCATGACATTTTTCAAGGTTAGTATACTGTGCCTCTGTCTAACAGTGACATAGAAGTGATACCCAGGGTAAACCTACAATCTCCCATCCACTCATCAAGATTCCTCTTGAAGAGAGTCAATGAGGGACTCTGGCTAACCTGGAGTGGGAGTTTATTCAAGAGTGGAGGGAGCCTCTGGGTTATGAATCTGTCACTCCAGCATGTCCTATTTATTTCAGTCCTGAGGTTCAGGTCTCTTGAGCGCATAGCTTGATGGGATTTGGATTTTCTGAGGTGCAGCATGTCCATTGATTCCAGGTGGGACATGGCTTTATACATCAGGCACAGATTGCCTCTGGGCGGCGGTATACCACTGAGTGGAGCTGCAGTTTCTCTATCCAGGCAGCAAATGGCATCTGTTTGAGCCTTTTGATCATCCTGGTGAGGTACTTTTGTGGTCTTTCCAGCTGCTGCAGGAGTCTGATAAGGTACATCCCACAAGGGAAATTGTACTCAATTATGGGCCTGATGAGGGATGAGTAAAGAGGCACGATGACCTCCCCTGATCTAGATGTGAATACCTTCATGATTAGGTGGGCTATATGAAATGTTTTTCCTAAAGACTTTGGCCACGTGGTTGTCGAATGAGAGATTGCTATCAACTTGGGTCCCCAGGTCCATTATCACTTCTTTCATACTTAATGGGTTACCACCTATGTGGTAATTTATGGGCACTTAGTTTTTGCCAAAGGGGATGACTATACACTTTTTTGCGTTTAGCTTGAGGACATGTCTCTGGCACCAGTTGTCTGTTTCTATGAGGCCCTTTTGTAGGATGCTTGTGTCAGCTGGAGGGTCGATTATGGCACCCAGTTTGCAGTCATCTGCAAACTTGTTCAGCCACAGTCCTTCTGTGTTGGCCTGTACCTCCGAGAAATATATACCAAACAAGGGAGGTCCCAGGACTGAGCGTTGTGGGATGCCACTTGTAGCTGGTTTGGGGTCTGACATGGCTCCAGCATTTCTGACCATGTGGGTTCTGTCCTTGAGCCAGTTTGCAGCCCATCTAGTGACATAGGGGTTTATATTGAAGTTGGTGAGCTTATCTATAATGACCAAGTGGGGTATAGTATGGAAGGCTTTTGCGAGGTCCAGGTAGGCTGTGTGAACCACCTTCCCCTCGTCATTGGCCTTGGTGACTGTTTCAAATGACTCAACCAGGTTTAAGAGGCAGGATCTGCCCTTAACAAAGGCAAACTGGCTAGGATCCAGTGTCTGTAGGTCCCCAATATCTTTATTTCTGAGGTCCATGATGATGCTTTCCATAGCTTTGCAGACCAAGCTAGTCAGGCTTCTGGGGCGATAGTTTGCAGTATCCATTAAGGCACCACCTTTGTGGAGAGGGACCACTGTTGCTGTACACTGCTCTTTGGGTACATATCCTGTGGTAAGGCTGAGATTGAACAGTGGTTTTATGTTTGTGTTCAATTCTTCTTAGGGTTCATGTTGGACACAGCCCAGGACACCATCTGGTCCCATTGATGCTGTGTGTTTTGCTTTGGAGAGGCTGACTGTTACCTGAGTATCTGAGATGTCAGGGGGCTAGCACTCTGCTGGGATAGATATTTGCCCTTTTGGTAGGGGGGGGGAGAAGTTTGCACTGAACCTGTCAGCTTGGATGTTGGCAATGTCTGTGGATTTGGTGTATTGTTTGTCATTTTGGACTAATTCTGAGCATATCTGGGAATTCCCACCCAGGTTCCTACCATAACTAAAGAAAGCCTTGTGATTATCCTTAGTGTCCTGTACAATTTTTATCTCAAAGATGGCCTTAGACGGTTTTATGTGTGGCCGTAGTTTTTTAATAATACTGATCAGAGATGCCTTCCCTTTTTGGGATTTTGCTCTATCATATAGTAGCTTCCTCCTTGTATTGTATGGTTTATTTATGGCTGGGGTCCACCAGACAGGATGCCTGCCTTTGGAGGATTGGGTCTTGGTTTAATTTGGGATTGCATGATCCATGCATTCCTGAAGGTGTTCATAGAATGCATTTATAAAGGGTTCTGAGGTCTGGGCCATATTTTCCACAGACACAGGGGCTGTGAAGGATTCCACCTCGGTTTGAAGGAGTGTGACATTTGCTTTAGTGAAAATTTTTCACTGTGGCTTTCCGGCCATGGGCTGGGGTCGGGATGTGAATATCCAGTGCGATTACTCTATGGTCTGATCTTACCAGTGAGGGATGCACTTCTGGTCTTGGGCATAGAGTCCCCATGTTGGTGATGATCAGGTCCAGTATATTTTCCCCTCTTGTGGGAGTGGAAGCAAGTTGTTCCATAGCATTTGAGTTTATAAATTCTAGGAACCTTTGGGCTAGGGTGTTGGAGCTAGGGTAATGCTCCCAGTCTATGTTTGGGTAGTTGAAGTTACCCAATATAATGATGCTTGGGGAGACCTTCAAATTTTCATGTGTTCTCCAGTCGGCCAAGTGTGGTTCCTGAGGTTAGGAGGGTGGTCTGTAGCAGGCTATGAACTGGAAGGCGGTTTTACCCACTGTTAGTTGCACATGGATAGTCTCTGATGCTTCATGCTGTGCCACCAACCTGGGTGTGTGGGTATCTTTGACAAATATTGATACTCACCCTCCTTTTGTAGTTTGTTCCATGTTTTGTGGCTGTAAAGCATGGTATGAGGTGTAACCTGTTAGTGCTAGGGTGCTCTTGGGAGCCTTGAACCAGGTTTCTGTTACTGCACAGATATCAACATTCTCCATGCTGAGGAGAGTTTGGAGTGCGTGCATCTTGCGGTTTAGACTTCTGGCATTGAGTAGCATTACTTCTAGTTTCTTATCCCTTGTGATACCTATGGAGGTGGGTTTGTCTTTTGAGCCTTACCTGAAAAGGGCACTATGGGGGTGACAAGAGCCTTTGGCAATATCCAAAAGGCCACAGGTGACAGGCGAAAGCCATCCCTAGCGATGCATCATGTCTTGTCAAGCATGTCATCCCAGACAGACAGGCATTGGATCCCCTTTCACTGACACCAATACTTAAGCCAATTGTTGTAATTGATCATCTTGTCTTCATATTGTGGCATCATGCTTGGTGAGGGTAGGATGATACTCAAGGTCAAGTTTGCATATACTACATGGTGGTAAATGCTGTTTAGCACTACCTTACATTGCTTAACACATGGCAATCATGCCTCAGGTGGTGCTGCTGGGCTGCCTATGTTGGATGCACATACTACACTCCCTGCATATGTTTGAAAGCAGGTTGTGTCAACTTAGGCATCCCTTTCACTATATGTGGGAGTCAGAGAGGTATAATTTCCAGGGTTTCTACTGAGTCAGTGTATGTGCTATGCGTTGCCTCTTTGCCAAGGCCAAGGCATACTGGGCACACCTCCTTCTGCCTACTGGGGCAGGCTCAGGTTGTTCCTCCTCCAAGTCACGCTCTGCCTGTGATGGCCTTGGCAATGGTGGGGGCTGTTTGGCCCAGGCCTATGCTGGTCCTGCTGCAGCTGTTTTTGCAGAATCATATTATGTAGCATGGCACATACCATGACAATTTGGGTACATGTAGTTGGTGAGTATTGCAAGGCTCCACCAGATGTGTCCAGGCACCGGAACCGTGACTTGAGCAACCCAAACACATGCTCGATTACATTTTGTGTTTGTGCGTGTGCCTCATTATGGCATTCCTGTTCAGGTGTGTGTGCATTTCTGATGGATGTCATCAGCCACGGCTCCAGTGCATAGCCAGCATCCCCCACTAGGTGACCATGTGGGATGTCCCCATTGGCAAATGTCTGGTACAGCTGCGTCAGATGCCAGATATGGGAATCATGGTAGCTTCCAGGGCAGCCAGCACACACATTCATTATTATGCCCTGGGCATCACACACAACCTGGCAGTTGATGGAGGGGAAGCCCTTGCAGTTAATGTAGGCCCTACCCCACTCACCGGCTGGTGCTTTGGTGCATATATGAGTGTAGTCTATTGCACCCACTACCTCAGGGTATTCTGCTATTTGCTGGAAGAGACGCATATTGCTGGCCAATACCTCACGGGAATTGGGGAAATATACATGATCACCGACATGTGCTGACATGGCATCCAGGAACTGGTGCAGTACCCTGGATGCTGATGCCTGTGATATCCCCATCATATCACCAGTTGGTCTCTGGAAGGTACCTGTTGCTAGTATTCTTAGGCCAACACATACCTTGGTTTCCACTGGGATGGGTTCCCCTCTGTTGGTTTTGTGTGTGAGGCGTGGCCTGCACAGCTCAACAATTTGCTGCAGGAGGTCTCTGTCCACTCTATAGTGCTCCACTATCTCCAGCTCATGTAACCCCTGGTAGGTGACCCTGGGCCTGTACACTCTTCTCCGTCTCCTCACTGTGGGTTGTCCGGCAGCATTTGCATTGTCACCACCCTCAGCATGTTGCATATGTCACCTTATAACAGCAATGGCAGCCCCTAGCATTTTTTGTCTGAGTGATGCTTTTTCAGTTTTCACTTCTAGTAGCTTACTCCAGTGTTGCAGTGTCTCTTGAGAGAAACAAACTGCACTGTTGTTTGCAGAGTTTTAAATGATGGGCTGGGCTAGTGTTCTGCCTGTGTAATTGCCTGATTCCGATTGTTTGCACCTGCTAGCTCTACTAGTATTCCCTGGTAGCTTCCTACTATTTGTTGTGCTTCCTTTTTCCTTTCTGTTTCCTCAGGGGGGAGTGATGCGCATACAAGCACAAACATGCTCACAGCAGCTCAAATGCACGCACACATGCTTAGACGGACTAATACTTGCTTATTCGGGTTAAAACGCGCGCACACCAGCACAAACACGCTTACAGGTCTTTAAACAGCCTTATACATGCTTACTCTGGCTTAAACGCGCGCACTCACACTCACTCCACGCACGCTGTCTTACTCAAGTTTACAGGCATGCACACGCACGCATACCCGCTCAGCAAGAAACTTTGGTGTTATCCACAGTATACACCTTCCATTTCTTGGCTTTCCCTGGCCTACCTGTTGACACACCTCTTTCCATGATGTATAACTGACAGCTAACACATGTAACTCTGCTCCAATGAGCTTCACTACTTTCATACATACCCCCTTGTGATGTCACCTATCTCCTACTCGGTTACTCCCCATATCCTACTCCTACACTCCACTGACTGTGCTCATTTGCTATGTAAAAGTGCGATTCACTATCCTAACACTCATTTACATAGGATTGCCTACTAATTCTTGATTACATGTCTTAGACTGGGCTTCTCCCCTTAGCAACCCCTACTCGGTGGCCATGTTGTCTGCAGCCTGCTATTCTCTTACATTGCAATTTAACAATTTTCATAAGTTCCACATTTGTGGCTATATTTTCTTATTTTATGGTTTTTATAGCTCACCCCATTTGCACGGCACTGCGCTACGCTTAAACATCGGAAATCACCAGAAAAAAAAAGTATTTTTATTTTAATTTTGCATCTGGGAACATTTCCAATGGCCGTATATTTGGCCATTGGCATGCTTCCTCAACCATATGCAACCTTTATTTGGAGCTGACAAGGCTCCATTGTGCTATTTGCAGAATGGTACTCAGTTGTCAACTGAGTACATTTCTGCAACTAACATGGCTCCTACTCGGACAGGTTTGTTCTTCCTGGATTGCAAATTTACCTCACTTGCATGCCTTTCGGCTGCAAGTGAGGTAATTTGCATATCCCAGCCCTGTCCATGCAAGAGATGTTTTAGGAGCTCTCTTACATGCCCTTACAGGCTGTTCCTGGATCGCTCATCGGGCATCATGGCTGCATGGAGTCTTACTCTACCCGTACACTCCATGCAAGCCATCGTGAATCCGGCTGAAGGTCTTTTATGTTTTTGCAGGGGAGCAAGCCCCTCTGCATCCCCCACACCTCCTGCTACTTAAATATACCAACTTCAAGATTACACTACCGCAAGGAAAACAGTAAATTTCCCATTCCACGCTGTACAGTGATCTCCATTCAGAATGTTCATTGTTTCAGAACTTCGATCATCTGGTCTTCGACCACATGATGTGCGATGTTCTGAAATATTCATATATGATTATAACTCAAAAGGTTGAATACTCATTTGATTGTTTTTTGTTTTTTGTTGGTGTTAAAATCAGAGAATGCTCATTTGTGTGAATCACTTATGGTTGAATTTACTTTTATAGGTAAGTAGGTGTGTGTAGGAAAATTGCTGTTTGAATGAAAATGTGGTGGTTGTGAAGATGATTAAGGCTGTGTTCCAACAGTCACCATTTATGTACAAGTGTTTGCGGGTTTGGTTTGAGTAAGAGTTAGGTAATGGGATATTTATTCAGTGTTGTTCTTGTTTGGTACTGTACGTTTTCTCTGTCCTTTTTGTCTTGTGTAGCGGTACTGCTAGGGAAAAGTTTTTTAGTAATGTAATATGTAGGGTTAGGGTTTGGAGTAAGGTTAAGGCTATGCTTAGGGTTAGCACCCATGAGTAAGGTGGTGAATGGGCATTAAGTTGCTGTTGTTGGGGAACCCCTACTGGGAAGCAATTGCCATTTATGAGGACTGTAATATTCCTAGGTTGTGTGATCTCCCTGTGTGGCAATGCCTGCTCACTGAGTCCAATGAAGAGTTGTGTAGGCAGACCATGAGTGCCCAGGCAGACATCACTGGACTTTCCAGCTTTCCAAACTGTGTATTTCAAACTTGCCAGTGTGAATGACCATGTCACATTGCACTATTATAACATGGTGACCTTAGACTACCATTTGTTAAGCTTGCAGATGACATTAAGGATCTGATACACTCTTATATGGCACTTGACAAGCATGGTTCATAGGTTCATAGTTCATAGTTTAGTACTAAGCTAACTGCCCTTGCGAGCCATTTTAAGCCTAGCCAATTATCCCTTGTGAGACTCAAACCCTGCACCTTGTGTTTGTAAGGCAAACATCTTAGCCATTAAGCCACCCTCCCAACCCAGAGGGGGGAGGGGAGTTATTTTCATGTCATGAAATGGAATGAGGTCTTCATAATCCTGATCCCAGTCATTGGTAGTAGTTTGACTAGTAGTATGGATGCACTAGTGTGCCCTGCAACATGATGTGGCCACCCACTGGCATCTGCATTTAGCTAATACACCTCACACTAATACAATATGGTGAGTGGCACAACTGGGCATGCCTACTCTGTAACATTGGGAAGCTGCAGAAGTAACAAGCATGAGAATAAACTGGTGGAGAGGTTCAGAGGAGTGTTTGCTGTAGGTATGCTAACCAGATGCATGCCATGGATGAACCCTTATGCACTGATAAGGGTATGAATATCAAGCTGTCCTTTCATGAAATGCCCTCTCCTGGTATACACCTTCCACTGTTGCCTGTGTGTGCCCTCTTATCTGACCAGACGATGATGGTGTGCCACATGGAAACATGCTATGGTGATCCCTTCTGCAATGCTGAGGGTAGTAATGTCAAACAATTCCTTGATGATAGGCCCACTCCTGGTATATGGCTTTCATTTGCCACATTTCCTAACCAGATGATAATGATTGTGTACCACATGATAAATAATGTTTGGTGTTGGAAGCCGTGCTGTGTGATGTATAACATACATATGACATCCGCTGCTTTGTGTTCCCTATTTCAATTATGTCATTGCATCATCTTGACCACAAGCATTATGTAACATTAGGTATACTGAGCACCTGTGGCCTGCCACAGTGCATGTTTTACAATCAGAAATTACAATGCCATAATGCCTGTCTGTACTAGGCCTGCTTATCTTCCTCTGGTGCATTATATTCCTCCCCATCTTCATCCTCCCTCGGATCTTCTTCATGTTGTCCTTGGGGTTGTTACAGAGATCTATGTGCCCAAAGAGGAAACCATCATACTCTGCAATTATGAAGCTGTGTTGCATGGCATAACACTAACAATAGATATGTTTTATTGGGGCTCTGTAGAAGGCCACACCCAGATGTATCCAGAAATTCAAATCAGTTTTTCAGCAATCCATTCAAATGTTGAATAAAAACACCCAACACACACATACTAACACACTTCACTGAATCCTCCATGGTGTTGTGTTGGTTGCAGACAGGTATGATCAACCATGGACAGTGTGGGTAGCCAATGTCATCTGCAAAACAAAATGCATTTTATTAAGCCTTTACATCTTTCACTGTCATAGAAACATGCAGGCTACTTTGCATCATTTGTTTCCTGAGCTTGTTTACCCACTAAGTGTCACTGTGGTAACAGGGGCACATGCCTGCAATATGCATTATAACCTGATCATTTGGTTTACAAACCTTAAAGTATCCTGCATGAGCTTTGGTGGCATTACAGTACTGCTTTATAGTTTGGCAGGAGATAGACAGTGCAGCAATACATTTTTTATGTGCTGCAGTAAGCAGAAATATGCAAAATACTTATATGGCTCTTTAAAAATCATACATTGTTTTCATTCATTTGTTCATTCATTCTCCAATTACCCATTTAATCCAATTCAGGGTGAAAGAAATATTACAATACAGATTTTTAAATCAAAATAAATGTGCTACTACTGAAGTGTTATTTGCTCTTTGGTTAATCACTGGGAATTGTTTCAAGAAATATTATCCAAAAAGAAGCCAATCTACCAATCCAAAGAGTACCCACGCCTCTGTCACTATAGATATGGACTTTGTTTCTTCATTTATGATATTTCTAAGTTTAGAATCAGAACACTGTCCCAGGGATTCAGAAAGAATAGTAACAGAACTTGCTGTGATAAATAGTGTGGCCAAAATTGTGTAACATGGCTTGAAGGGGATTGAGTACACATAAGTAATGATAGAGTGCAAACCTGCCAGGAATAGTGTTGCATAAATAAACCATGCACTTATAAAATCAACAATAACCATGAAATGATATAGGACATGCTACATACAGTAGGTCACATGACCTGGGCCCATTAACAGGAATGTAGTGTGCTGTGGACAATATCCACTCCCTGTCAGGCCAAAGCACCACTGTCACACCACATTGGTACAACTGAGATCCCATCCAAGGGCAACACAGCAGAGTACTAAGTATGTTTATATTATAAATGGAAGGAATGGTCAGAAAGGGGGAAGAACAAACAGAGGAATACACACAAGGGAAAAGTGCCATAGATGGGGAAGGCAGTAATGTTTGTGTGGGGCAGGTATCCTTTTTTATATTTAGAGGAGAAGAATGGTAGAGGGTGAGAGAAGCAGGAGGATGGTGTATAGTAAAGAGGGTATTGGGAAGCCAGCAGACAGACAGATATAAAGCATGAGCAAAGACTGACAGGAGCAGTGCTGAGACCAAAGGAGAGGACATAAAAAGATACAGACAGGCAGAAGATGGACAAGTTGTAATGACAAGGACTGAAGAAGCAGGCAAAGGTGAATGACACACAAGGAAGATGAACACCATTATGGATGGCAAAGTTGGTAAGGATTACCTGCCATATTACATGAGTGTTGAACCCATGCAGAAATCAGTCACCTTTATGACTACCATCATGACTGGGCCCAGCCACTGATGGCTCAATGATCAGGGCTGTGCAGCCATGCTCTAGGGTACCACTTCAGACACGAGCTGATGGTCTACCTCAAACCTATCCATCATCCTCACCTCCTGTGCATGATCAAAGATGATCCCTATGGTGATGTTCCCTGATGAGGAGCTTATGACCCCCAGCGGACAAGCAGCACCACAAGCCACTAGGAAAGGAGCCCCCTAGTCACTGTCTGCAGGATAACTTTTATCACCCTGCACAAAGACTGGCTGAGGGACTACTAGAGACCTAGCAAACAGTTGCATGGTTGATGAATGATGAGTTGGATACTGCCACAGCACATCCTGCACCAGTCAAAAACTGTAGGAAAATAAACAACACAACAACAAAAATAAAGATAATAAAATGAAGAAGACAACAGAGAGAAAGAGAACAGGATAAAAACAGCAATGATTAATATGATTTGGGGTACTTTTTGTATGGCATTCTCTGGAAGGAGAAAAATGCAGTCAGCAGAGCAATGGTGATATAAATGTCCAGGGAACACCAAAGACAGGACAGAGAAATAACACTGGGAGGATAGAAGTGGATGTAACCCCAGCCACTGGATAGGACACTGGTACAGGATCACAATAGTATCAGTGTGTGTGTCAAACAGGCACTAAGACAAGGGAGAGGTAAGCCAAACATACACCAGAATGTACAGCCCTGAGGAAAGTAATAGTGTATACCAATGTATTACACTTAGGGTGTCAAATGCCTCATATGTATCAAGGATGGTATAGTACCACACATTACAGGCTCTAGAATATTTACAGGAATATTTATTTATTTAACGTTTATTTACCGGGAAAGTCTGACTGGACACAGGTCCTTTTTCAGTGGAGGCCCGGGGAGAAAAGCTTCACAAGAATTACAAACATTTAACAAACAAGTATCACATAGTACATTCAGATTATATAATATTATTACATCAGATTATATCATATCAGATATAAACAGTAATTTAGAAACTAACTAGACATAGAGATTGTATCAAAATAGTCAATAAATGATAGAGAAAATTGCTGCACACCAGTAAAGGCTAAACCAAACAGTAGAGTACACTGAGAATATATACATTTCTACATATCTTCTTGGAGTTGTTTTAGTGGAATGCTAAGGCATAAAGGAAGAATAGGCTGAGAACTTCTCTGAGTAACATCAGAGCTGTAAGGTGGGAGGAATGGTGAAAATTGCTAAGGGGGAAATGGACAGTTATATAGTTTAGATTTAAGCAACTGAGACTTAGTTCTTTTTTAAAGTGGTGTTTATCAGTAATTGATAGTATGTCTGAAGGAAGGCCGTTCCATTGCCTAGTTGTACTAGCTGAATAGAGGGATTGGCCGGCCATGTTATTCATTTTGGAAATTGTTAACAGAGCTTTATTAGTTGAGCGAAGAGGGAGAATGCTGCTACAGGGTTGCACTAGAGCCTGTAGAGCAGGAACTTTTTCAGGTTGGTGTATTAGGTTGTGCAGTGTGACAAGTTGGTTATAAGTAAGTAGGTTGGGTAGTTCGAGCCAATTCAGGTGTCTCAGTGCTGAGCAGTGGTGTTCTCTAAAGTTGAGGTCAGTAGCAAATTTGGCTATTTTATTGTAGCAGCTTTCCAATTTTGTCAGCTCACCCTTATCTAGATTAGTAAAAATTGGTGAGGCATAGAGAAGAGTGGAGACTAGATTGGCAGTTGCGAGGGTAGCTTTAGTACTTTTTGTTAGATACTGTTTATTTCGGTATAGACTACCAGGTTTTTTATTTACTCTTTTGATGGTCTGGGTAATGTGTAGATCAAATTTGAGTGAGCAATCAGTGGTGGCCCCTAAGAGTTTTGTTTGAGGTACAGGGGAGATGATGGTGAGATTAGAAGATGATATGGAGAAAGGGGGTGGAGGGTTTGGTGCTTTACCTGGGAAAAACAGCATGTTTTTGTTGTGTTTGGATTGAGAATGAGTTGTGATTCTGATAACCATTTTTCAACTTCTGATAACGCGTCTTGGGGTATATTCTGTAATTGTTGGAGAGAAGGTGCAGCACACTTTGCAATGACTTGTATTGCCTGTGTTAATACTGCTCCATGACAAAATGAAAAACAAGTGCCTACTTGACAATTGTCAATCCCAAGCTATGTTTAACATACTGGCACTCCAATGGACAGTAGTACAGGCAGAAATGCATAATGCAATGGCAGGCAGACAGGGGTAGTGAGCATTTATTGACTTGTAAAGACAAAGCTATGGGCCACTGAATACTGCAAAGTTTTGCAGAGGTTTAGGAGAGACAGATAGCCTTAACTGCACTGATATGCACAAGATCAGTATGTTCATCATTTTGATGACAGTGTCAGGTATAACAGGCAGTATGAAGAGCAGTTGCACAGACGTACATGCATATAAAACACACAGTAGTTATAGAAGTAATACACAAGTATATTCCAATGGTTAGATCCATTAACAGCACTATAAAACTGGATGGTGCTGTGCTAAATAGTTGAAGCAGATATACAAAAGTATGGCAACAGCACAGTACATGTAACCCAATTCCTGGAAAGTCTTGCCTTCCTTCTTTGTCAGGTAATCCTACTGTCTACAGTTTTTGCTGTTAAACATAAAAACAGAAGCTAACAAATAATGAAAGTAGCATAACCATGTAAATTGGCAACAGCTTCTATCTGTACGATAATGCCTAATGTACTAAAAAGAAGAGCATGAAGTCTTATTTACTAAAGTAGATAGGGTCTCTGCCCCTAAACTCTTCTTCCCATTGGTGAAGAATGTGAGGGCAGGGCCTCTTCAGGTCACTGTAACAGCCCTGGCACTACTCACTAGAGTGCTCACTAGAGTACATGATGCCTGCAGCATCATCCATTGTGCTGGCGAGTGAATACCAGCCATCCACCTTTTATGGGGCCCTGCTATGGGCGTACAAATGGTAAACATTGATATAGCTCTCCCAAAGTTACATCAGGGATGCCACCACCACCATGCCCTATGGTAAAGGGTACATATGTGTTCATTCTGTTAGTGATATGTTGGATGGAACGCTGTTACAACAGTGGAGTGTGGGATTTTGACATAGATTCATATATGCACATGGTTGCTTCTCTGTCTTCCTTCACAGATGTTACAGGCATAGAGTCAAGCATAGAAGGCTATGACATGGCTTATGTCAGTGCTGCACCAGTGCCTGACAATGATGATAGCCTGCTCATACCAAACACTAACAGAAATGGTGACATTGAAGGGGACCCTTCCACCCAAAACCACTGACACACCTGTGTTGGCTGTGGACAATACCTGCTCCTCCACCACTGTCTATGAAGGGGTAGTCTATCCATGGCAGCCAAACACAAGGTGCACATTTATCACCTACTCATGAAACAGTGGTGGTCAGTGTTGCCACCATAGAACATGGAGAAAGTATGAGGAAACGGCCAGCTACTGGACATCAGTACCAAGACTCCCACTTGGTATTAGCCTTAGGTGTCACACTATGCATAAATCAACAGATGTGTAAGTCAGTGATTCATGCACAGACAGATGCCAGCCATGCCATGAGGGTATAAGTAGCATGCTGTGTGGCATATGTAATTACATCTGTGAGGGACTGCAATGGAGACGATGGCTCTCTCTGTGGCTATTGTTGCCACCATGGGGTAAGACAGCACTGGCTGCAATGATCAACATTGTCACTGCTCCTGTGGCTTCACTGCAGGCACACCACAGTGAAGAGGTTCCTTGAGGTCATGAAGTACAACTTTGTCATCACCACTACTTAACTGGTGGTAAGCCTGCAGTGGTATGGCTGAACAGACTTCGAGGACATAGTCTGTTTGGAAATTATACACATTCCACAGTGAGCAATCACAGCTACTCAGTCCCATATCACTCTTGCCAGCTGGTGCTGATGACAGTAGTGATCAACAATGGGGGCACCCACTTGGCTATGGCTGTCCACAGCCTATGTCCTACCTACCTGTGGACCTATGGCAGCTGTCATATTCATACCCCAATGGTGCTGTGTCATCTACTGCACATGTGCCTCCCTGCACCAATACTTTGTAGCCAACCAGACCATCTGGCGACTTGTCTCCACCAGGAAGCTCTCACCCATGACTATGCAGTATACCCATCTCCTTAATCTACCACCCATATACTATAATAACACATCTACCTGCCCTAATTTTGCTTCCCTTCCAATTATGTAGTTGCTGGTGATCCCTGTCACTGTGCTCCACTCCATATATACAGTTGATGATAACTGTGCCCTGCCCACCCCTCTGTATTACGTAGGCCAGGTAATGCCTGATGCTTAGTGTGACCTGTCAGTAATATGTACTGTGTGTTGCCTGTCTTCTCACCTCAGTTTGTGGATAACACACCACCTCTTTCCAGTACCACAGCATATTTTTCCAGCCTCAGCCTCACATGTGGTTCCCCCAGCAGACAGCTCCTCCAATGACTTTTCACGTGGCATCTCCTCCACTGCTGGCTCCAGTTTACCTGGCACTCCAATGGTGAACCCATTCTGTAACACCATGCTGTGTAGCATGACACACATGACAAATATTTTACTGTGGGTCTGTGGAGAATATTGCAGAAGATCAGCAGATGTATTTAGGCAATGAAAGTGGGACTTCAAAACTCTGAACACACACACGATGATGCTGCAGGTCTGTGCCACCGAAATGTTGTATGACATCTTTGCTATGCTCTGAAGGTTGCATATTGGTGTCATGGACCACGGCTCCAAGGCATTTTCTGGCATCACCTGCAGCATATAACAGTGGACACCCTTATGAGTGGATTTCAGTCTACCGACCTACTGACTCCTTTGTGTGGCTAGGTTATAGAGAGATGTGCACTTGCCAGTTAGATGTCCCTGTAGAAAATCATCTCACAAAAATTGCTGACATAGCTTGAGTGTGTGCCTAATAAGAGAATCGTAGGAACTACCCTGTGTGGCACACAGTCACATTGTATATAATACCCTGTGCTTTGCGCAACACCTGAGAGGTGGTGGATCGGAAACCCTTCTGGGTGACATACTAATAGTGATGTGAACCAGGCGGGGCCATGACAACAGTGTCAGTGCAATCAATGGCCCCCAGAATCTCAGCGAAAAGAAGTATTTTATAAAATGCCCATATGAAGAGCATGACACCAATGAACTAGTGTAGGATTTCTGAGACAGGTGCTTTTGAAGCTCCTACTGTGTCACCTGATGGCCATTGGAATGTCCCCATCGTAAGGATATTCAGTGTTGTACATACCCTAGCATTCTCAAGGATAGTGACTTTATGCATCCCATGTAATTCCATGTGAGGACTGCACATGTATACAAACTCCAGTGTGGTGACTCTGTCCACATAAGAGCCTTTGACTTCACCCTGTAATGGAAGTGATAGTGGGTTAGGTGAGGCTCAGGTCTGTCTGCACTGTGAAGAGCGGTGACATGTATCATTGTGGACAATGGCTCTAAGAACAACCCCTTAACATATGCTGTTCAGTTAAGACAGGTACAATTAACATCTTAGCTTGGTCATTTGGAATGCTCAACAAGAAATTATGGTGTACTGATTTATTGCTCATTCATCATGCAATTGTACTACATTTTTGAGTTACTTTCACAAGTTGTTTACTTTCATTCACATTCACTATTGGTTTCAATTCCATAATGTTGCTCATTTGCATATCATTATACAGTCATTTGCAAATGCTGCCAGCTGTATAATTTTCCTGGGCAGCACAATCATTATACAAATGTTTCTGAATAAGCTCTATCCTTTGCATTATCACTTATCATGCTATTTCACTTAACATTGTCTGCTGTTTATGGCAAGTAAATGGCTATAAGGTCATAATTTAAGTATGGTGATGGTTGAAGTTGAGACTTCTCCCAGTAATTATTTCCTTCTAGTCCATATAATATTCACTTCCCACTTCACAAGCGTGTTTTCTACAAAATGTTTAATAATACAGACTTTGACCTTGGTACTGTGCTGACAATGCCTTCCTTTTATGTACTAGCCATATATGAAATTCTGCTAATTGTAGGATATTTTCTGGTTTCCTGTTTATCATAACAAATAATTTGTTTCTGCCTCCTATGCCTTCTTTCTGAGTTCTCCAAGTATAATCTTTAGGAGTGTCTTAAATTATTTTCCTTTTACCAGTCGGGTAATAGTACAGAGCCCTAAGCTTTACATATACCCTCTCATTCTCACTCAGTGTAGCACCAAAACTTTTATTGTTGTACCATATCAAGACCTATACACACACACAGACACCCATATATATGTATATAGATAGATAGATAGATAGATAGATAGATAGATAGATAGATAGATAGATGTATTTTCATGGTATCCATTACTTTTATATAATGATGGTTTTGGTGACATCTGTTTAGTTGACAGAATTTGGGTAAATCTTCAATGTACCACACCGACGTTGTTGGTTATTGCTATATTATGTAACAGAAAACGGTGCTATCAGGAGAATAAAGATGCTGCACAATACAAACATTTGTAGGACTGGCAATAATATTTGATTGCATGAAAAATCATATGCCTGCTTCATATTAAGAAATCCTAATACTGGTCTGCTAACTGAGATACTGTTCCCCTTGATAAGCTGTGTTGTGGGGAGAAGGAAAAGGAAGCTGAGGAGTAAGATTGAAAACAAATTAGAGTGTATAAAATGTTGAATCCATGTTAGCTTTTCAAAGAACCAAAATGTATTTTCCATAACTAGTAACATCCTGAAACTGCCTAAAGTACCTACATTTTAGCAGACATCATTATGAGGATATAACCTTTGTTCATTCAATGGCCCTGCTTTTGTTACTTTAATTTATGCCATCCATTGTTCCTTTATTAGGTTGCTAGATCTTATGACAAAGAAGAACAAAAGCATTGAAAAGATTAGAATGCTGGGGTCTCAAAACTGTCATTGTTATTCAAGAGCCAATGTGAGTGACAACAGTAAGGAATTCCAGAATAATGGCATAGTATCTGTAGAATCAGCACAACTAACTCTCAGACAATCAGAGTTCCAGTACAGTTCTGTTATTTCAGCAAATTAATTAGTCATTTTAACTTATTTTGATTAGATCATCATTTCTAAAAAAATCTTGAATAGTATAATAGTAGCATGCTGCAAAGATGTATATTTTTCAAAGTATCACATCATGGTATTAGTATGGACACACGCCTGGACTTATAGATTAGTTTCTGGTTGATCTGCTTGTATATTGTCTGCTCTTCAAAGCCAAGGTGAACTAGAATATGACCTTCCAAGATGAACTAGAATCTGACCTTACTCTCCTCACTAGGTGCAGTGGTTGGGGGTTGGGACTGCTCTGACCTTATTATCTTCACTACGTGCAGTGGTTGGGACTGCCCTGACCTTACTATCCTCATTAGGTGCAGTGGTTCAGACTGCCTTGACCTTACTATCCTCACTACGTGCAGTGGTTGGAACTGCTCTAACCTTGCACTCCTCACTAGATGCAGTGGCTGGGAGTGCTCTGACCTTACTATCCTCACTACATGCAGTGGTTGGGACTGCTCTAAACTCAGCTCCATGGGCAGCTATTGCCAGAAAGGAAGTGGCTAAGGTCATATCACACAAATATTACACTCATTAGTTGAGGTGTCCAAAGCAAAAGGCCACTGCTATTGTGTAAAGATATTGTATAAATATTTTAGCATGTCATGTCAATATAAAGCTGTGAAAAGATTAAAAAGTAAGTTATGTTGCCTAAGGGAAAGTCCCCATTTGGTATCATGGTTAAAGTACTGATATAAAAAAAAAAAAAAACCACAAATTTTTCATGAAATGAAGTCTCCTACAAAGAAAGAGATGTGGGTTGTAGCAAAAGCAGTCTTTAGTACAAATGAAAAGTAATTGGAAAACAAATGTTCACAGCAAAGATCATTATAGCAGTTAACAGCATACCTCTCAACTGCCCCTAATTTTGCAGAGCATCCCTAATTTTGCCTCACATTTTTGCCCTGCCCTGACATTTGTAAATGTTTTGATTTCCTAATAAGTTACTGAGAATTATGGTCACTCAATAATAACAAACACTAAAGCTACAAACTTCTTATTGTTTCAAAAATACATGTTGAAAGCTTGTTGTTCTATTGACTTTTTAAGTGAATTGAAGTAACTATGTAATAATTGTGTCTTGTTTTGAGACTCTGCTCCTCCTTATTTTTGGCTTTGTCCAGAAATCCTGAACAACAGTCATAAGGCATGGGTAGAGGTGGTAGTCGGTATTACATCCCATGTCAAAAAACAGAAGATAATTTGGGAACAGTAGCATCAGATTATTAAAATTAACTGAGACATACAAAATGTCACTGACAATAACCAAGAGCCAGTGTCAGCAGAAGACATTAAAAATGTCTGTGCTGAAAGATGACATCACTGCATCAGGATTATTATGTGAAGTGACAGGAGATGGGACACATCAAAACTGCAAATACACCAAAAGGAATCAAAAATGTCAGAGAGATTAGGCATCTTTCAGAGGAGCCTAATAAATCCAATAAAGGTGGAAATGCCCAGAACATAAACACATGTATTTATACTTTTTAGAGTTTTTTTTTTTTTTTTTACCTGTGTTTAATAAATGTTGCTTCATCCTGATTTTTGATTGGATTACTACTATTCTGGATTGGTTTCTCTCCTGAAACTGATGTTTCTGGCACACACTGACGTTTTGCATTTTTCATAGGAGCTCTTTTGTGGAAGGACAAAGTTTAATTCTAATGAATGGTAGAATGAAGGGTGTTTTGTTTTCCTTGTTTAGACCATGAAGTACCATCCTGAATAAGTTAACAGTTCACATTAAGTGAATTGTATACATAATAGGCTGCATCTATAATGATGACCGCCTTTAATGGGTGACAGCAAGAAAAAAGTCATCAGCTTTACAATTTCATTAATTATTTATGTGTCAGTCTCAGGTCCTCTTTATTTATGATCTGTGCCACAAAGGGGGGGGGGGGGGGTAAATGCAAGATGTATGAGAACTTTTTCCTGTAGCCAGTCAAGCAGCTTGTTTTTTGAGAGGTGGAAAAAACTGAAGATCATAAGAAAACCTACACAGATACAAGATGAGGAACTGAAAGCACAACTGCAATTGGCCAAAACTTTCTCAGATGATATAAAAAAGTCATTTGCTCTTGATAAATGGGCAAAAGCAACACTTAAAGCAGGAAAGCTGCAGCACCAAGAAAATATCAGTCTGGGCAGGAATGTGATATAAAAAACTTCAGCAAGAGGGAGTTTATAAATATTTGTGAATTGATGAAGGATCAACAATAAAGCATGATCAGATGCAAATAAAACTTAATATTTTAGAAGCCTAAAATTAATAGTGAAAACAGCTCTGACACCTAGGAACAAAGTCCAAGCTATAAACCAAGTTGTTCTTCCTGTTCTAACTTACAGTTTTTGGATCACTGACTGGTCACAAAAGATATTGGACCAGTTGGACATGATAACAAGAAAAATGCTTCATGCTTATCAAATAATTTATAAAAGTCAGTATCTACCATGATTATATATTCCCCATTTTGAAGGAGGTATGGGCCTCCTCAAAATTGATTACATGTACAGATCTGAAATTGTCGGACTGCATACATATTTGCTGACCTCACAAGATCCAAAAATGCAGAAAGTTTTAAAATATGAGGAGAACAAGTCTAAGATGACTTCCCTGCTTACTTTAGTATAAGCATATCAGTATCAAGTGGGAATGAAAATTAAACCAAAAGTAGATAAAAATCAGGCAACAACTGAATGTTCCAAAAACAAAAGAAAGAATATAAGGTGAAGCATCAGATGAGAAGGCAAGAAATATGGAAAATGCAAAATATAGTTGCAAGTACAGCAAACTCCTTGAATAACCTCATGTTTATCAGGACGTAATGCAGGAATGGTTAAGGAGAGGTAAATTTAAAGCAAAAGAAGAAAGGTTAATTTTGGCAGCTCAAGATAGTGGACTACGTACACATTTTCAAAGTCCATTGAACATTTTGGAGAAACACAGAAGTGCAGGTTTTATTAACCAGAATTGGAAACAGTCACACATCTTGTTGCTGAGTATGATACTCTATTGGCAGAAGGTGTGAACACTGAAAAGCATAATAAGGTGGTAAGACTGTTGCATTGTGGATTGTCCAAACATTATAATACTGAAGTAGCTGAGGAGCATTGGAAACATAAGCCATAAAGCATTATAGAAAAAGATCAAGCTTATATTACACAGGATCATCCATTACCAACAGTTTAAAAAACAGATGTGAGAAAAACAGATATAACAGTTCAGGAAAAGAAGACCAAAGTAGCACTGATCATTACAACTGCTACACTCAGTGATTACAAGTGTCCTACGTACAGAGAAACGTAAAGTCACAAAATGCCAGAATATTCAGACAGAAATGAGGGGAATGTGGAAGAAGGATACCCAGGCAGTTCTAATACTAGTAGGAGCAGTGGGTCTTATAAAAAAGAATTTATAGTCGTATTTAGTTATGATACCAACACATGTAACGCTGTATGAATTACAGAAGGAGTCAATTCTGGGAACATTGTAGGTGCTGCAAAGAGCACTTTTGTTTAACATCAAAGACTGAAACAATACTAATTTCATGAACTTTAATCGTACTTTGACTTAGGAATGGTGTCCATTCCCATCATGGTATTAAAAACCCAAAAGTCTTGGAGAAATTTAAAAAAATTGACAGTGTATAATTGTCAAGACACGGGAACATTCGTACAATGGGGTTAGGCCAACATCAGGGAAAGGCTGCCCCCCCCCCTGTTGTGGATGGAAGTAGTAGTGCACAAAAAACACAAAAGCTGATGGACCCCAAAATAGCCATAAAGATGATAGCGTGGACTACTAAAGAAAAGAAAGAAATTATATATTGCTACTATCATGCAAGAAGCCCAGAATTTCTGGATAGAAGATATACAAAAAGGTAAAGAGAGATATTAGAGGAAAGAAAAAATAATTGTACAAGGCAAACTGTCAAAAGTTTCAAATTAAATTTGCCTTCATTAATACAACAGATTCATGAAAAAACATTATATAGACCAACAAACCTAGGGCATTGGGAAAACCGAGGAGGTGTAAAAATAGAAAGAACAAAATCTAGAGATTTTTGTAAGGTATAAAAAAAAAAAAAGATCTGGCATGCTGCAATATTTATGCAAAAGAGAAAGCCAAATTTATCAACAAAAAAAAGCAGCTCCAAAGATATTCAAAGAGAAATACAGACAAAGGAATGAAGAAATGGAAAAATTCACAATACAAAAAATAAGATCACAAAGGGGGAACATAAAACAGAAGATTAATAATGTAGAAGTTTAACAAAGAAGCTGAAGTTATGGAATACCTAAGAAGTGAAGGATTTAATGTAGAAAGTCTAACACAGGTTCTGTCACAGCATGATGGAACAATGAGTCCCTCAAGTAAGGAAAAACAGAAGGAGTGGGAGATATAAGAAGAAGAGATATGGACAGTGGAAAGAAAAGGGATTTAATACGGTGTAATATTTATGCAAAGGAGAAATCAAAATTAATTAATACAAAAAAGCAGCATCAAAGGTATTTGATGCGAAATACAAATACAACCAGATATGGAACATTTTACAAAAGTAAAAGTAAGAAAACAAAGTTGGAAAGTAGAAAAAAAAAGGATTGGTAATAGAGAAGTTAAAGAAATAGAATATGAACATATGGATTACATGTGAAGTGAAGGATTTAGAGTAGAAAATCTAACTCTAGTAATATCACAGCATAATGGAACAGTGAGTTCCCAAATTAAGAAGAAACCAGTGGAGCAGTAAGCATCTAATCAGTTGCCACATGAAGATACTTTGGAGCCTTCAGTAGGAAACCATTAAAAAAGTTCAGTTGGAGTTGCATAACAAGGGAAGGAACAGGAAACGGTGGCAACTCTGACACATTCAATGTTATGGAGTGATAGGCTTGTGAGTTCCCATATGAAAGAGCAATAGATTTCCACAGGATGAAGCTAAAGAGAATATGTCACAGGAAGATGTTCTTGAACTTTCTTTAGAATGCCCATAGGAAACGAGAACAAAGAATGTACCCTTAGTTTAGAAGAAAATGATCTAAGGGAAAAGTTGCTTTATTTAATAGAGATAGATAGACATATTAAAGTAAATTAAAGAAATAGATTACTGAAAGTCAATAAGACCCAAAATATTAGAAGTCTGGTAAAACAAATGAACACAGTAATTAGGACTGTTCATAGAGATTCATGCAATATAACACAAGTAAATAGGATATATTACTGTTCAGCTAAACTAGTAATAGATAGAGGGCCGGATTCACAAAACCTCCATGTAAGACTTAATATGTCTTACTCGGAGGCTGCAGTTGAACGGTATGATGTCAGCATGCCATGCATTTTCATGAGGGCATGCTGAATCATACCCAAGTCTAACACAGTCTGTGTAGGAAAGTAGGGGGCGTGTCCGATTGCTGAGTACAGCAAAGGGACACGCCCCCAAAAGAGTCAGAGCCCTGAAAGTAAACACCCATGAGCGAGTCCGCTGAAATGTCAAGGAACACACCACACATCCCCACAGACTAAACCCTACTTCCAAAATGTTTGCCCACATTTGCGCTCATTTGCGTGGGTATGCCCTTCGCTCAACCACAGTTAGCAGATAAGACATTGAAAAGAATATAAGATCTACATATGCAAATTAAGCAAAGTAGCAATAGCATACTGGTACAGATGTCGCCCAAAGAATAGGTAGTCACGGTTCGAGCCCCACAACATCCCCCTCCATTTTTCTTTAAATAAGTATGAAACAATTCCCCGATATATATAAATTTAATTTAAGTAAAATGTAATGAAATGGCCCAGGTATTTCTGAACAAAACCTATATTATGTATATATAAAAAGGATCATAATTGCCCGTAGCTGAGCAGCACTTTAACAAGCATAATATGAGTGCCCGTAGCTGAGCAGCACTTTAACAAGCTTAATATCAGTGCCCGTAGCTGAGCAGCGCCTTAACAAGCTTAATATGAGTACCCGTAGCTGAGCAGTGCTTTAACAAGCTCAATATGAGTGCCCGTAGCTGGGCAGCACTTTACCCAGCTTAATATGAGTGCTTATGGCTAAATAACGTGTTACCCAGCGTAAGCCGTTTGCACGGAGCTGCGCAGTGCGCCAACCAGCTTATCGTCAGGCAACGTTGGACAAGCTGTAGCAAAGTTGCCTTTACACAGACACACCTACTAGCCTGTCTAGACAGTAATAAAATAAAAAAGCAATGGCAAGGATTGAACCCGGGATACTGTGCACCATACTCAAAGTACTGAACCACTAACCCATGACAGTTGTACTGAGAAATAAGTATTACCATACATATAGGAATGAATGAAAATATAACCATGACAAAGCAGGTTTGCTGTAAGCAGAGAAATATCCAAAATGGCCAATCACAGATAAGTGCGGGAAAACCGGCATATATAAGCCCCATAAGCGGGAATACACACCATAACTGATTGTGGTACGCATTTGCAGTCAGGATGGCAGGTGCAGGAGAGGGAAATCGCTTTAGAGCACAAAGGTGGGGTGTTGAGGAGTCAAAATATATGGTTTGGCTCCTAGTCCAAGATCATGAAGCGCAACTCATGCAGGGCCAGGTTCAATGGGGAGCATATAAGGCAGAGGAGTGGAACCGGTTGGCACATGATCTCAGCAGTGCCACAAGCATTCCGAGGACTGGTGAACAGGTCCGTCACCACCATGCGGACCTGAAGCAACGAAAGGAGGACCAACTGAACCGATGGATCCAGGAGGCCCGTCAAATGCCCAATGCCCCACTACTGAGTAAGTATCCATGTAATTAAGTATGTAAGAAATGCTATCCTAGCCTATAGTATGGATAGGTATGTTACAATATTCCTTAATTTATATTACAGCTGCAGGAGTTCGTTCCGCGAATCGGCAAGCCTATGCTGATAGGCTGTGAGGTTGCGCCACCAGGCAGGTTAGTAATTATTCTGCTGGTATTGTTATAGAATATAAGTGGGACAGCTTGTAAAAGAGTTCAGTGTTGTAACCTAGTAATAAAGGTGAAATAAGCCTAGAAGAAAGATTCTGCTAGTATTGTAAGATTAGATAAGTGATGCAGTCTGGAAAAGAGTATTGCAATCCAGTAATAAAGTTTAAACAAGTCTCAAATAGAGTTTCCACCTGTATTGTAATATCAGATAACTGCTTCAGCCTGAAAATGAGTGTTGTAATCAATCAACAAAGGATAGACAACTGTCGAATACATCCTTGTAAATTCTACCATATGAAATAAGTGAGTCAACTGGAAAGGATTGTTGTAACCCAGTAATAAATGTTAATAAAGCCTAGAATTAAGTACTATCCTGAAATGTAAATATAAAATAAGTGAGAGAGTGTGAGAGAGTTTGAAGCTACCAAGAAATCTGTAATAAGTCTGGAATAAAGGTATACTGCATTCACTACATAATGAAATGAATGAGATAGCCACAACCAAAGAGTGAAATGTCTTTAATAAAGTACAGAACCTGGACTGTGTCCGTCCCACAATTTGTATATGTTGCTGTACCCTTGCATTATGGAGATAGTATGGTTGTATGAAATGCTGAACATCCACAGTTGTCTAGACCCATATAAATCAAATGTAGCAGGATGCTTTACCTGAACACAGCCAGATATGAACATATATGAATAAAAATGGAATGTATATTAATGTAGCAGTAACATCCCCATCACCAACATTCCTAAAGTTACATACAGGAAACTGTACTAATACATGTAAGGGATATATATTTGCATCTACTAGGAATGTACAGTATATGTATAGGTAGTTTACGTTGTTAATGTAATATTTCTCCACCCTACCCTATTTTCACAAATTATGCCATTCCACACCAAACTGGGTATGTGTATTCACAATTAATTCCCATGGACATTTGTCCTGTTGGTTTATACATATCTGCATGTACGTTGATGCATGTGCCCTATTCACATATCCAAACCTGATGGCCTGTTGCCACCAATCAACATTGCATGCTGTTGGAATGTCCACTGTTGTTCTAAATATGCATGTGTTATGCTTGCTGCTCAATGTTCGGAATTCATGTGTGTTTGGTTAATGGGAATACTGATGCATGCTGTTACAACAAATTTTGAATGGTGTTGTTTGTTACTAACCCAAAATACCATAAAATACTGCTAAACATAGGACAACAGGGAAGGCGGGTTCCAGAGGACCCACCTCTCCCACCTCAGTTGGTGAGTGCACCTGGCACCAGTGCCCAGGCCAGGACCTCCTCCTCCGGTGGCCCTGTGCCACCTTCGGGTGGAAGCGCTGCAGGGTTTGGGGCTCGTCCCCCCTCTGCAAGCGTGGCCGGAGGAGAACCTCCACTCACCCTCAATAGGGTCCGGTCTGTGGTGCGTAGTGAGATCAGGCGTTCTGTGACTGATCCCCTACACCAACTTGAGGCAAGAGTGGCGCAACTCACGGGTGTGCCTGCCCATCCTATCCAGCCCCACAGCACAGCCCCGGCCTGGGCTGTGAAGGTGCAGTGGTAACTGCCCATGGGTGGGGATCTCAGTTCCACTGTTGCCATCTTTGGGCTCATGGGCTTGCGATATTCAAACATCCGTCCCTGTCAATTGTGTGTACCCCCCACATGTGTCATACTCTGCCCCTGTATGCATCTTGTTTGTCTTGTCTGTTAACCTCCCCAAACTACCTCCCCAAATATACCTACTTCCTGTACCTCACATTCCACTCTCACCTGAAAAAAAAATAAAAAAAAGGGCACTCTGTTCCCACAAAAAAATTACGCCCCATACATAGCTGCCCATTTCGCATACATGTCTGCTGGATATGTAAACTGATAATTACAATTGGCTGTACAACATATTTTGTTGTCCTCACCCCTCTCTCAGGGGTGGAACGTGTCAAATCTCACTCTAAATTTCTAACATATGCACAGCTGGTGCTGGTAAAGAATTGGGCAGCTATGGGCCTTCCCTACATCCTTCCTGCACATCCCGAGCTTGTTTTCCTACTGTCCTACCCTCTTTGTGCCCCCTTTTTCACCACTTTCCTATTTCCCCATTTTCTTTTCTTTAAAAGAAAATAGTGTGGGTGTTAGCGGGAGTAAGCACTTTTAAGTAGTAGTCAGCGGGTGTGCGCTTGTGTGCGCTTAGCTAAGCGTAGCTAAGCGTTGGGCAAACTCGTGCAAACCCGCTTACAACTGCTTAAAAGTGCCTTAGTCACTCTGTATGACAAGGCCTGTAGTCTGCTCATCAGCAAAATAAAATACCCCTGTCAGTCTCAAACCCAGGACCTTGGAAACACTAGACTGCATGAATTACCACTCAGCCACAGCAGATATACAAGAACTTGGTGCTGAAAGAAATATATCATGAAATACAAGGAGTGAATGTAAAGGGAAAATAGGAAGGCCATTACACAAAGCTTGTTCTGTGTATCTTTATTGGCAATTCTTGTGGAATTGCATTACATTAGTGTCATAAGAGAAACAGCCATGCTAGTAGGTAATAATGTTACAGTAGCACCTTACAATCCCCACACAGTATCAGAGCAGGATAAACACCGCCATATTTGAATAGGTAAGAGGCCAGACCTCCCAACTGTGACTGATTTACAGGGATGTCTCTGATTTGCAAACAAATGTTACCTGTGCCCCACTGACGCCCTGTTAAATGCACTCACAGTAGACAGAAAGGTGGGGAATCCCACGTAATGGTAACTGTCAATAAGTTACAGTAGACACTACTTGCATGTCAGAAATGGTGTAGTAATACATATGCTCAAAATACCCCACAGTCACAACTGCAGAATATCTGAAATATATCACGGGTGTAACCCACTGATATGTACCTTTCCCTGAGGCTGGTCAAATATATACCTGAGAGTATCTGAGGCCTGAAAGTGTCAGAAACACACAGGCATATCAGCCTGTCTGCTGATAAACACTCTGCGAATAGCTGTAGAATTACTTCCACAAGCATGCCCTTATGTAGGAGTACAACACAGAAATATCAAAGGATGTAGCCATCTAACATACTAATGACAGTATAGCAGTTCACAAGCACTGCATGTGCCTGATATTCATAATTTTTAGTACAATATACTTAGTTGTCCTCACCCCTCTCTAAGGGGTGGAAGCTTTCAAATGTCACAGCAAATGTCAAACATATGTACAGCTATTGCAATTAAAGAAATGTGCAGCTATGGACCTTCCCTACAACCAGCCTGCACATCCCTAGCTGGTGTCCCCACTGACTTCCTGCTTCCCGCTTACAACTGGTTAAAAGTACCTTATTCACTCTGTATGACAAGGGCCCTGTACTGCTCAGTAGCAAAATAAAATACCTTTGTAAGTGTCAAACCCCAGACCTTGAGCTCACCAGACTGCATGAAGTATCACCAAGCCACAGCAAACATATAAGAACTTAGTGCTGAAAGAAATATATCATGCATTACAAGGAGTGAATGTAAATGGAAAATAGGAAAGCCATAGCAACACATTCCAGTAAAGACAAATATCAGGCATTCAAGGAGTGAATGTAAAGGGAAAATAGAAAAGCCATAGAAACACATTGCAAGAACCACTGTTGTATGCCAGTCAATCCACAAATCCCACAGGAAAGTACATACTCCCATGTAAACAGTGTTAGCATTAGCAGGTGTGAGTTAACATACACACTGAGAAGAGTGCACTGGAAGAAGCAACAGTCAGGCTTCAGTACAACATGCATTTCAGTGGCTACAACACAGCCTCAGATATGAGAGATATACCAACCTTCTGACTGACACAACAGTGTCCACAGCAAACCAGGATGGTCCCCACCTTGCAAAACTGAAAGGCCTATGCCTACCTAACCTATCATTTTATAGCAGTGTCCTGAAAACACAGTGAGAACTGCAATTACCACACAGCAGGCTGCATGCAATTACTAAATGCTGGCCACCAGGCAAGGGCCAATATGAGTCCCGTAGCTGAGCAGCGCAGCTTTAACAAGCCTGCCACATGTATGCCCGTAGCTGGGGCAGTACTACCCAGCTTTAATATGAGTGCTATGGCTAGTCACAACGATACCCAGCGTGAAGCCATTTGCACGGAGTTGGGCGAGCGCCAACCAGCTTACCGTCGTGGGCAACGCGGCGTTGCAGCAAAGTTGCCTTTACACAGACACACCTACTAGCCTGTCTGGACAGTAGTAAAATAAAAAGCAATGGCAAGGATCGAACTGGACAGTACTATAGTCAAAGTAATTGAACCACTAAGCCATGACAGTTGTAATTGAGAAATAAGTATTACCATACATATAGGAATGAATGAAAATATATCCATGACAAAGCAGGTTTGCTGTAAGCAGAGAAATATCCAAAATGGCCAATCACAGATAAGCGGGAAAACCGCATATAAGCCCCATAGGGCGGAATACACCATAACTGATTGTGGCACCCATTTGCAGTCAGGATGGCAGGTGCAGGAGAGGGAAATTGCTTTAGGAGCACAAAGGTGGGGTGCTGAGGAGTCAAAATATATGGTTTGGCTCCTAGTCCAAGATCATGAAGTGCAACTCCATGCAGGGCCAGGGTTCAATGGGAGCATATATAAGTGAGGAGGAGTGGAACCGTTGGCACATGATCTCAGCAGTGCCACAGGTATCTCGAGGACTGGTGAACAGGTCTGGCCCAACACCACCATGGACTTGAAGCACGAAGGAGGACCAACTGAACCGGGATGGATCCAGGGAGGTCTGGCCAAATGCCCAATGCCCCACTACATTGAGTAAGTATCCATGTAATTAAGTATGTAAGAAATGCTATCCTAGCCTATAGTATGGATAGGTATGCTACAATATTCCCTTAATTTATATTACAGCTGCAGGTGTCTCGCTCCCATTGAATCTGCGTTTCCATGCTGATAGGGCTGTGAGGTTGTTTCACCAGGCAGGCTAGTGTAAATTATTCTGCTGGTATTGTTATAGAATATAAGGGACATTGTAAAAGAGTTCAGTGTTGTAAACTCTAGTAATAAAGGTGAAATAGTTTAGAAGAAAGATTCGCTAGTATTGTAAGATTAGGATAAGGATGCAGTCTGAAAAGAGTATTGCAATCCAGTAATAAAGTTTAAACAAGTCTCAAAATAGAGTTTTCCACCTGTATTGTAATATCAGATAACTGCTTCCAGCCTGAAAATGAGTGTTGTAATAATCAACAAAGGATAGACAACTGTCAATACATCCTTGTAAATTCTACTCATATGAAATAAGGAGCCAACTGAAAGGATTGTTGTAACCCAGTAATAAATGTTAATAAAACCTAGAATTAAGTAATACCATCCTGGAAATGTAAATATAAAATAAGTGAGAGAGTGTGAGAGAGTTTGAAGCTACCAAGAAATCTGTAATAAGTCTGAATAAAGGTATACTGTATTCACTATATAATGAAATGAATGAGATAGCCACAACCAAAGAGTGAAATGTCTTTAATAAAGTACAGAACCTGGACTGTGTCCGGCCCCACAATTTGTATATGTTGCTGTACCCCTGCATTATGGAGATAGTATGGTTGTCTGAAATGCTGAACATCCACAGCTGTCTGTGACCCATATAAATCAAATGTAGCAGGATGCTTTACCTGAACACAGCCAGATATGAACATATATGAATAAAATGGAATGTATATTAATGTAGCAGTAACATCCCATCACCAACATCTCTAAAGTTGCTACTACAGGAAACTGTAATAATACATGTATGGGATATATCTGCATCTACTAGAAATGTACAGTATATGTATAGGTAGTTTTACGCTGTTAATGTAATATTTTCTCCACCCTACCCTATTTCTCTTTCACACAAATTATGCCATTCCACAACCTGGGTATGTATTAACAATTAATTCCCATGGACATTTGTCCTGTTGGTTTACATATCTGCACGTATCACAGATGCATGTGCCCTGTTCACATATCCAAACCTGATGGCCTGTTGCCACCAATCAACATTGCATGCTGTTGGAATGTCCACTGTTGTTCTAACATGCATGTGTTATGCTTCTTGCTGCCCAATGTTCGGAATTCATGTGTGTTTGGTTAATGGGAATACTTTGATGCATGCTGTTACAACAAATTTTGAATGGTGTTGTTTGTTACTAACCCAAAATAAATACCATAAAATACTGCTAAACATATAGGACAACAGGGAAGGCGGTTCTAGAGGACTCCATTTTCCCACCTCAGCTGGCGAAGTAATCGGCACCAGCTTACAGGCTAGGATCCTCCTCCGGGTGGCCCTGTGCCACCTTCTCGGTGGGAAGCGCCGTGATGGGGCCTGCCCCCATCTCCACCTCGTGGCCAGAGGAGAACTCCACTCACCCTCAATAGGGTCCGGCCCTGTGGTGCGAGTGAGCCCATGCTCTGTGACTGGATCCCCTAAGTGCCAGCTTGGGAGTGCATGCTGAACTCATGGGTGTGCCTGCCCATCCTATCCAGTTCCCCAGCACAGCCCTGGGCCTGGCTAGAAGGTGCAGTGGTAACTGCCCATGGGTGGGGATCTCTGTCCCACTGTTGCCATCTTTGGGCTCATGGGCCATGAGCATTCAAACATCCGGGTCCCTGTCAATTGTGTGTACTCCCCCACATGTGTCATACTCTGCCCCTGTATGCATCTTGTTTGTCTTGTCTGTTAACCTCCCAAACTACTCCCCCAAATATACCTACTTCCTGTACCTCACATTCCACTCTCAAATCTGAAAAATAAAAAGGGCACTCTGTTCCCACAAAAAAATTACGCCCATACATAGCTTCCCATTTCGTGACAGCATGTCTGCTGATATGTAAACTGATAATTACAATTGGCTGTACAACATATTTTGTTGTCCTCACCCTCTCAGGGGTGGAACGTCAAATCTCACTTAATTTTCTAACATATGCACAGCTGTTGTTGCAAGAATTGGGCAGCTATGGGCCTTCCCTACATCCTTCCTGCACATCCCGAGCTTGTTTTCCTACTATCCCACCCTCTTTGTGCCCCCTTTTTCACCACTTTCCTATTTCCCCATTTTCTTTAAAAGAAAAATAGTGTGGGTGTTATGGGAGTAAGATTTTTAAGCAGAAGTCAGCGGGTATGCGGCTAGGCAGCTTAGCTGTTGTGAAGCTAAGCTGGGGCAAACCTCACAAGAAACCCACTTACAACTGTTATGCTTAAAAGTGCCTTAGTCACCTTGTATGACAAGGCCTGTAGTCTGCTCATCAGCAAAATAAAATACCCCTGTCAGTCTCGAACCCAGGGCCTTGGAAACACTAGACTGCATGAATTACCACTCAGCCACAGCAGATACAAGAACTCTGGTGCTGGAAAAGAGCTATATCATGAAATACAAGGAGGAATGTAAAGGAAAATAGGAAGGCCATTACAATGTGCTTGTTCTGTGTATTCTTATTGGCAATTTGTGGAATTGTAATTACATTAGTGTCATAAGAGAAACAGCCATGCTAGTAGGTAATAATGTTACAGTAGCACCTTACAATCCCCACACAGTATCAGAGCAGGATAAAAAAACCCATATTTGAATAGGTAAGAGGTCAGACCTCCCATCTGGTGACTGATTTACAGGGATGTTCCATGATTTGCAAACAAATGTTACTCAGCCCTAATTGACTTCTGCTAAATGCACTCACAGTAGATGGTAGAAAGGTGGGAATCCCAATGAATGGTAACTGTCAATAAGTTACAGTAGACACTACTCTTGCATGTCAGAAATGGTGTAGTAATACATATGCTCAAAATACCCCACAGTTACAACTGCAGAATATCTGAAATATATCACGGGTGTATCCCACTGATATGTGCACCTTCCCTGAGGTTGGTCAACATAAATTTGGAGAGTATCTTGATGCCTGAAGCAGCTGTGAAACACACAGGCATATCAGCCTGTCTGCTGTTAAACACTCTCATGAATAGCTGTAGAATTACTTCCACAAGCATGCCCCTTACATGTAGGAGTACAACACAGAAATATCAAAGGATGAGCCACTCACCATACTAATGACAGTACAGCAGTTCACAAGCACTGCATGTGCCTGATATTCATAATTTTAGTACAATATACTTGTTGTCCCCACCCCTCTCAGGGGTGGCTTCCTAAAATGTCACAGCAATGTCAAACATATGTACAGCTATTGCAGTTAAAGAAATGTGCAGCTATGGACCTTCCCCACACCCAGCCTGCACATCCCTAGCTGGTGTCCCCTAATTGACTTCCTTCTTAAGCTTCCCCACTTTACAACTGGTTAAAAGTGGCACTTTATTCACTCTTGTATGATGGCAGCCCTCGTACTGCTCAGTAGCAAAATAAAATACCTTTGTAAGCGCTCAAACCCCAGACCTTGAGCTCACTAGACTGCATGAAGTATCCTACCAAGCCACAGCAAACATATAAGAACTTAGTGCTGAAAGAAATATATCATGCATTACAAGGAGGAATGTAAATGGAAAAATAGGAAAGCCATAGCAAAACATTCCCAGTAAAGATAACATCAGGCATTCAATGAGGAATGTAAAGGGAAAATAGAAAAGCCATAGCAACACATTGCAAGAACCACTGTTGTATGCTAGCCAATCCACAAATCCCACAGGAGTACATACTCCCACATGTAAACAGTGTTAGTACTAGCAGTGGAGTTAACATACACACTGGAGAAGAGGAACTACAAAGCAACAGTCAGGCTTCAGTGCAACATGCATTTGCAGTGGCTACAACACAGCCTCAGATATGAGATATACCAATCCTTCTGACTGACACAACAGTGTCCACAGCAAACCAGGATGGTCCCCTAATCTTGCAAAACCTGAAAGGCCTATGCCTACCCTTAACCTATCATTTTATAGCAGGTCCTGAAATCACAGTGAGAACTGCAATTACCACACAGCAGGCTGCATGCACCATTACTAAATGCTGGTCACCAATTGGTGCAGAGGCCATCACATGCACATGTGCAGATACCCATAAAAGCAGCCTGTACTGTTGTCCAATACATGCAATAATACCATTGCGTTAACTGGAGGGAGAGAGGGAGGGAGAGAGAGAGAGAGAGAGAGGAGAGAGAGAGAGAGAGATGATAGATAGATAGATAGATGGATAGATAGATAGATATAGATAGATAGATAGAGACAGAGACCAAAAAAAAGCCAGCAAGCAAGCCAGAAAGCAAGCCAGCAAGCAGGCCAGCAAGCAAGCCAGCAAGCCAGCAAGCAAGCCAGCCAGCAAGCCAAAAGAAAAAAAAAAGCTGTCAGGAGGACAAAGGTAATGTAAACCACATAATCTAATAATCCACATACTGTGAACCCTCCATATGTGTTAGCAGTCCGTAATCTATATGTATATGAAGATGTGCATAGGGCAAGGGACACACTGCAAACTGTTAGTGAAGGCTGGACATGACATGTAGTTGAAGGTTGCCATGTGCACACATCACTCATAGGTTGTAGTGTGTGTGGCATTGAAACAGCATGCAGTGCAGTGCATATGTCATGTGGTGGGTGAACTCTGTGGACTGAGCCAGCTATATGCCCTGAGGACAGCATACATCGCATCTCCCTGCACAAACACCAGCAACATCATTACAGAATGGCATGTCCCACAACCGTTCCAGAAGGATATCCCAACCACGAAAGGTGGGCAGTCCATGCCTGGCTACGCAATGCATATGCACGTTAAATGGATGCCTATAAGACATACACATATATATATACAGGCATACATATACATATACATACATATATATACATACATATACATACATACACATACATATACATATACATATACATATATATATATATATATATACATATACATATACATATATATACATACACATAAATACATACATATATATATATATACATATATATCTCCATATACATAACAGCATATATACATATAGACACATATATACATACACAGATGAGAGGCATAGACAGACAGAGATATATAGACAGACAGACAGATAGACAGATAGACAGATAGATAGACAGACAGACAGGACAGATAGACAGAACATACACAGATACACAGATACACACATATATAGACATACATGTAGACACACACACATACAGATAGATCATGACCATAGACATAGACACACACAGAGAGAGAGAGGAGACATATATATACATATACAGACAGAGGACGACACAACTGACACAGACCCAGGAGGCCGACACAGACACACACAGAGGCAGGACAACCCCAGATACAGCACAAGACCACACCACATGACCCTGAGACAGCCCGGAAGCCATAACTGGAGAGCCAAGCACCACAGATCCCAGAGAGAGAGAGAGAGAGAGAGAGGAGACATGAGAGACAGAGAGAGAGAGAGAGAGACACACAGACAGAGGCAGAGAGAGGCATGGACAGACAGACAGGCAGCAGACAGAGGTAGGAAATAGGAACAAGGCATGGACTGGACATGGAGGACCATGAGGACCAGACCACAGCACTGGAGGAAGGAATATGGACATAGATGATCCCAGAGACAGACACACACACATGAGACAACCCTATGAAAATGGAGACAAGACTGACAATGCCCTCAAAAATGACCCTATGCAGACTGGACTCCACAAAACCACAGAAGCAGGAGGTATACACAGATACCACTGGACATGCAGAAAAACACAACTATAACTGACCACCACAATCCTGGCCCACAGGAATGGCTCCAATCCCGACACGACGAAGAAAGTATATATGGAGGTATAGGAACAGGTATACAATATGCATAATGGACGACCAGACAGGACACACATAACTTGATGAATCACACCGAGACAACCCAGGGAGACAGACCGACACAGACCCCACACCAGCAAGGACACTGACCAGAAAGGTGTGGAGAGGTGTGGAGGCCAGACAGACATGACCGGACAGAGACACAGAACCAGGAACCCCACACATGTATGGCACAGAACACAACGTAGCCCCAGACATGAACTGACCACATGACCAACACAGACAGACAGACAGAGGACCATCCAGGCCAAGCACACACGTAATCAACCAGAATCACATGGCATGGGAGACCAGCCAGGGTGACCAAACACTAGTGGACACACGAATCACAAATGTGAATAGCCCATTAGCTTGATACATACCCCCAGTGCGAGGTTGTGCATTGTATCCCAAATAGTGTGCCGAGTGCTGGTGTATACTAGTTTGTTGTATGGAGTGTGGCAGGCACTGTCAGACAGTTGTGGGCTGAGCACTGACATGTGGTATTGAACATGTGTATCCCCTGATAGACAGACAGATGCTATATATGGCAGTTAAGTGATATCAGTACATTAGAATATTAAGTGTGCCACATGACTTGCTCACATATTTTTCTTTTCCTTCCAGGGTGATGGTGCATCAGCATAACCCACCTTATACAGCAGCAGAGGATCAGGAGATCCACCAGAGCCTGGTGCAGAATTTCTCTGTGCTGTTTTCCAGGACCAGCCAGAACCAGCATGAGAGGGCTGCACTGTGGCAAGATCTTGTCCATCGGGTAAATGACATAGGCATGCATAACCGGACATATGAGCAGGTACGTCATCACTGCAGTGATTTAATTAGACATGTCCGGCAGCATGCATCTGATATCCACAGACAACAGCTTGCCACAGGTGGTGGGGTACCTATCCACCCCCCCCCTCACCAGTGTGGAGGAGCACCTCCTAAGTGTTGTGGCTCCAGGCCAACAACAACAACATCCACAAACGTGTCATCATGGAGGCTGGAGCCACCCAGCATGTTGAAATGGAGTGTGCAGGTAACATGCCATATCTGTAGTTGACTGTTCTCTGTACTGGTAGTTTATGCATGGGTTAGATATGTACTGTGTGTGTAGCTGTTAACCTGCCTATTCTTCTGCAAGATTGATATTCTGAGCATAATCTGTACACCTGTGAATGCCACCTGTTGTACTACTGTACTTTATCATGCTCACAGTATCAATGGCACAGTTGTGGCCACTGGCAATCACTGTCATATTTTTGCAGGTCCCTCTGGAGTGACAGCAAGACAGCCAATCCATGCTGGTGAGTGTGTAATAACAATACTATTGCTAATGACATGTGCATGTCATATGGAGGTGTAGTGTGTGGACATGTAACACCTACGCATAATGCATGCTGTGCATGTTTGCTGTGAGACTATGCATATCTCATTATTCTCAGTAGCTGCCTCACTCACATGCAATACACAGAGCATGACACACATGTGTGGCAACACAGTACTGGACATTGTATAGGCATACCTGATACACATGTGCACAACACACACATGTTTGGCATAGACACTACACCTTAGCCTGCTACACATGTCCAATTATGACACCTGCTGTATGGCCACCCTTCAGTATCTCACCTATCTTCTACGCAGCACACATAATATACCTGAGGGGTAGAGGCCTACCATGTCTTTGTGCAACAGTCTTAAACAAATAATACATTCATGTTAGGCAATGCTCACTATTGGCCACCTTACACACCCATGTAACAAGTGGCTGTGTAATTGTGGATGTAGTCATGTTACTGCACTTCAGGTACAGCATGCTAGCTGCCTGTCTGGCACACATTATTATTGTTGAATGACCACAAGAAGCATGTTGATCATGGCTCACGTTACTACACCACATCCAGTTCCACTGACCACAAAAGTACACATAGCAGTTATTGCGTAGCACCATCATGTGTTTTGTGTGTGTGTGTGTGTGTGTGTGTGTGTGTGTGTGTGTGTGTGTGTGTGTGTGTGTGTGTGTGAAAATATATGCACCCACAGCTTGTAACACTTGCACAACATTATGTACTTGTACACATTGTGTCCCTGGGTGGAGACAATCACTGAGCAACTACACACAACCATCAAGTACACGTATACTGTTATTAACAAGGGCTGTCTACACTTGCACTGCATGTTCCTGTGCAACACATAATCTGCATGCTGACATGTGTGCAGTGATGTTTTTCCTTGTGATACTGTCACCCACCCTCAAACAGTATTGTGCATGTGTTGGATTGCAGGTGTGTCTGTGTTTGTATCTGCTGTACTGAGAAGTGTGCCTGTGTGCCTGTGTGCTTGTGTGCATGTGCGCCTGTGTGCCTGTGTGCCTGTGTGCTTGAGTGCATGTGTGCATGTGTGCCTGTGTGCATGTGCACCTGTGTGCATGTGTGCATGTGTGCATGTGCGCATGTGCGCCTGTGTGCATGTGCGTATGTGTGCATGTGCGCATGTGTGCATGTGCACCTGTGTGCATGTGTGCATGTGTGTATGTGTGCTAACATTGTGTACACATTTGTAAACTGTGTTTCCTATCTTCCTCTCACAGGTTCTGATGTTGCTCTGGTGGAGTGCAGCAGGGAACCTGAAGCCACTGCTGGGGATAGTGATAATGATGATACATGTGTAATGGCACAGGGAGGTGTGACAGGGTCTGTCGTTGGTCAGCCAATCAATGCTACACAGCAGTCAACCCCATCAATGCGCACAGTCATCCTGCCAATACATCCATTGTCACCAATGTCCTTAGCTGAGGGACAGCATACAGTGGGCATTGAGCAGGGTAGTGTGGTATCATTGGCACATGCATCCCCTCACAGCAGCCATGGCCAGATTGCTGACATGGTACCACACAGGCAGATGTCCAGGGGTTCTTGTGGGAGCATCCATGGTCGTACTGCCCCTGTCAGACGTGCCCACAGAGGTCTTTCAACCTCAGCTATGTTCCGGGCTGTAATGCAGGCACAGGCATGTATGGAATGGTACACCAGGCAGGGTCTGAGGGAGCTTAGAGCACATCGCACCGCTATGAATGACACTATGCGTGACATTGCGGCTGCCATCCCTAATATCAGCGAGGTCATTGATAGATGTTGGGGGGACACATTAGATCTCTTCCACAACTACATGTCCAGGAGCGAGGACAGTGCAGGACAGTTGAGGCATCGACGTGGACGTTTGCCAGCAACATCATCAGCTGGCAGTCGTCGCAGATGACAACAAACCCGCAGCCACTCCCATAGTGCCAGTACCAGCCCCAGCAATGCTGGGTCTGTGCTGTCATTACACCATCCGAGAAGACCACGTGCACGTGGCTCTGGACAGTCCCAGCAAGGACACGTGTCCAGTCAACAACCCACTGCTTCTGATGACAGTACCCATTCTGGCTTAGTACCTGATACTGTCCATAGCACCCCTGCCAGGCACAGGTACAGTGTCCGTGGCCAGAGACAGTGATCTGTATGACCTGGCAGGTACAGTCTGTGGCTGTCCACAAACACCCGTATATGGCAGCACCCTGTGCATATGATGAAACTGTGCCACCTCCTGCCATCTGTAACATTGATGCAGGAACAGGCTAGCATGGTGCTGAAGCACAGGGTGACTACATAACACTGTAGTATTAATATCATGTTGTTAACAGTACAGTGTAATGATATCATTGTGGGTATATTCGAGCATGTATGATGCATTAACTATGATTGTCATTGTAGTTTTGTATACACCAGTGTTAATTCCCAAAGTGTACTGTCTGCACATGTGCCACATGGCTGTTGTGTGTACCTGTGCCTGCATGTGTTGGGGTGTGGTCAGTACATGTGTGATGTTTGCAGCACAGAGTTGCAGGTGTACATTTGTGAACATGGTTAGCATGGAACATGACATGGTTTGACAGTATGCTGTGGGAGATACGGTTTCCATATGTCAATGGTCTGCATTCTGGTACTATACACAGCCTACATAGCCTGACATTCCGTGGTCATTACATGGTGTCTCCTCAACTGATACACAGATGTAGGAACCTGGTGTCAGTGATATCCCTGCAGTACTACACTATAAGAGTAGCCATTCTTACTGAGCCTCACACATCCCTGGGAACAATACTCTATGGCATATAGCAGTCTCACGTACATGTCAACACACTACAGATATGTCCATCCACAACTGCAAATGCATACAGTGGCCTACAATGCATTCTATACATGACACACCTAACCACCACAAGGGTATCATACAGACAGATACCTGTTGTCCACGCCATGCTGTATTGCTGTAACGCAACTGTAGCATTGTCATCGGCATGTAGTTAACATAGTATTCCAACAGTACCATGTAGGTGGTAGCACCCATCATGTAGAATGGGTAATGGTGTGTACATGTGGACAAGTGTTATCTTGTCTATCCTGTGATATTCACATTTCCAAAGGTATTCTGCAGTCCCTCGGTGTATCACCTAAGCAAGACGGTGTCTGTATGCATATCGGCAACAGTTGCCATACACATACACTGGATGTCCATCACTCACAGACTTTGCTGTGTTTTAACATGTCTGACATATACTCCAGACTTGAACCCTCACCCACATTAATCTATCAAAGCTTTCATGGGTGTGTGTCACATAGGTGGCCTAGGACACAGGTCACTGCAGTAGCCTGCATTGTCACCAACATACATGTATGGCCTAAGGTCTGGTAAGCTGCGGCACATGCTGGCAGAGGTAACAACTGTAATCATATGAGGCAGGCTTCACACATAGGAATTATTAAAAGTCACAGGTACATATCTGTATGTGGCACACACATACCTGATGTGTGCATTGAAATTACTGTTATAATAATATGTCATACAATAATAAAAGCAAAACACACAACACATTGACAAACTGTGTCACAAACACACGCATGTGATTTGTAGGATTCAAACCCCTACCTAACTATGTTATAATACTTGAGAGAGACGCATTAGCACCGCACGCTATTCGCATTAATGGATGATTTCCCTTCTCCTGCTGTATTTATAGGGTGCTGACATCATCAGTCTTTCTAAAGAGGAATGTACATCTTTTAGTGTGTTATCCCAGTCTTCAAAAAGGCCATTCCTTTCACAGAGAGGGTGCTGACGTCATCACTCTGTCCAAAGAGGAATATACATCTTTTACTATTCCTCAGTATGGGGGATAACAATATCTGTGCATTAACAGATGCCTAGTTCAGGGTCACATATGCACACTGGCACTGCCAGGTTATGTTCTATACCATGCTTCGTGACCACAGGACTTGTAACACACAACACAAGTAGGGGGTGTATCCATATACATCACAGATACACACACCTCTGGGTTGGTACCACTGCACTAAGCATGACAGGCCATACATAAACAACTACCATTGTGCAAAACTGCCTTTTGGTTTGGTGTGTAGTTCAGACCACCCACCCACCCACCCCCATACCCAGGAACTGCACCCGGCTTTCCTGGGAACAGTGTAAGATATGAAGGTCTTCACACACACCATTATAGTGGTTGACTTCAGGTACACAAATATTGACTGGGGATACTACTCAGGCCCTCAACAAAATCACCCTACAGCCACTACAATTTGTGGATCCATGTGCTATGGCACAACCAGTCACCACACCCACAAGGGGGAATACATATTGGACCTGATCATCACCAACATGGGGACTCTGTGTTTCACACCAGAGGTAGAACCCTCATTGTTAAGATCAGACCATAAACAACTTTCCCTGGACATCCATATCCTGTCCCCACCCCCAGCCAAGGAAATCACTGTAAAGAATTTCTAAAAAGCAGACTTTGCACTTGTGAAGACTGGGGTGGAATACTTCAAAGGCCCCGTGCTGGAGGATAATACAGCCCAATCTGCAGAATCCTTTACAAATGCATTGTATGAGCACCTGCAGGTATGCATTGATCATGCTATCCCAAATAAAACCATGACTCTTCCAAAACAGGAGACCTGTCTGGTTGACCCCAGCCATATATAAGCTGTACAACAGAAGGAGGAAGCTGCTACATAACAGAGCAATATCCCACAGAGGGAGGACATCTCTGAACAGTATTGGCAAGACACTTCAATCCCTCATATAATCATCACTTGCATGTTTTGACAGTGAAATTGATAAGACACTACAGATAATCACAAGGCCTTCTTTAGTTATGTCAGGAATATGTGTAGAAACAACACAGATATGCTCTGAATTGTTGCATAACAGCACAAAATATGCCAAACCTACGGACATAGTCTACACCCTGGCAGACAGAGTCTGCACAAACGCCCCCCCCTTACCCCCCAAGGGTACAGATGCCCATCCCAAATGAATGTAACCTCCCTGACATCACAGATGCACAGGTGAAAGGTGCCCTCTCCACAGCAAATAACACAGCATATGTATGGGACCAGACGGTGTCCCAGGCTGTGTCCTACATGAGCTCTGAGTAGAACTGAACACTCACATTAAGTCACTGTTCCAACTTAGCCTTACTACAGGATATGTACCCTGAGAATGGCATACAGATACAGTGCTCCCACTCCACAAAGGTGGTGCCACAACGGACCACAGGAACTATCACCCCATAAGCCTGACTAGTGTGGTAGAAAAAGCTATGGAGCATATTATCATGGAAGTCATAATCAAAAACATTGTGAGCCTCCAGACAGTGGATCATGCACAATTCGGCTTTGTTAAGGGCAGATCTTGCCTCTTACACATAGTTCATATCTTTGAAATGGTTACTGAAGCCATGGATGAGGGCAAGGTAGTTCACACAGTCTACCTGTACCTTGCAGAAGCCTGCAACACAATACCCCACTCAGGCATCATACATATGCTTAACAGCTTAAATATCAACCCGTATATCACTAGATGTGTTGCTATCTGCCTCAGGGATGGAACCCACATGGTCAGAATTGCAGGTGTCATGTCCAGTTCCAGACCAGTTACAACTGGTGTCTCACTGGGCTCAGTTGTGGGACCTGTCCTGTTCAGTATGTACTTCTCTGAGGTTCAGACTAACATGGGGGGATTATGTCTAACAAACGTCACAGATGACTGCTAACCGGGGGCCATAAGCAACACTGCAGCTGACACATGCTTCCTCCATAAGGGTCTCACAGAGATGGATGCTTGTTGCCAGAGCCATGGCCTCGTGCTAAATGCTAAGACATGCATAGTCATCCTCTTTGGGGAAAACAAGGTGCACACAAATCACCACATAAGTGGTAATCCATTAAGTACAGAAGATGTATTTACAGATTTGGGGACCAACATAGATCGTAACCTCTCCTTTGCTAATCACATTGACAGAGTCATTGCAAAGACCTTTATATAGCCCTCCTTATCACATGGGGGTTTGCATGTAGATCATGGGAGGTCATTGTGGCCCTCTACTAGTCACTCATCAGGCCCATGTTTGACTACAATGGCAGTTTTGGGGTGTACCTTACCCAACACCAGCAGCAACACAGATGTCCTATGCAGCTCAACTAACGGATCTCCAGCTATACTCAGTTGCTTAACGCCTACTCAGAGGTAATCTATGCCTGACGTACACAGCCATGACAAACCCAGAAGTAATGGACATGCTCCATCTCATAACATCCAAGACCCTTAGAGCTACACACTCCAGGGACTTAAACCTCATCACAAAACTAAATAGGACATGCTGCAGGGACATATTCATTACCCAGAGGCTCCCCTCACTCTGGAATTGAATCCCAGTTAAAGTTAGACATAGCCCCTCGCCAACCCTCTTCCAGCAAAATCCAGCCGCATGGATGGGAAATTGCATATTCACCCCTGGGATCTCCACTGTGTCCCTGCCTGACAGAGGCACAGCAAACTAGCCTACTTTATAGAGGCACAGTAGGCTACTCTACTGGGGAGGCTGACGCCAAATACACTCTGCCTAGGCTTATGAATTCCATAGGGCAGACAGCCTAGCATCGACCTCTGCACCTATGTTTATGTTGGGGATGCACAATATTTGTTGCTGATACTGTTTGCAGGTCTTTATTGCCGTAGCTTTCCCAGTTTCTATGAACAACTTGTGTATCTGCATAACATGTTTGATCATGACAGGGTTCCAGTATATTAATATGTGTTTGTTGTCATTTAACTGTGTGCACAGGGAAGATTGCTGGATCGTGGGAGGTTCCTGGCTTAACACATACAACTGCCAGATATGTGTGGCTGACTGCTATACTCAGACATGGCCTAAGTGTGTGAGCATGCCCAGTTCAGGCTTTCCATGGTTTGTTGCCTGACATATGTCTCATTTATCCAAGTGTGTGAGCATGCCCAGTGTGACCTTTCCATATGTTGTGATTTGAAGTCCACTACATTTGTGGCTGTGTGTGAACATGACCAATATTGATATTTATACTGTGTGTGTTGGAAGTCATGTTGTGTTCTTACTGCCAGACTCCTTTGTGTCATAACTCAACAGGGATTGTGCTGTGCCTGCAGGGTTTCCATGGGATAGTTTGCAAAGACTTGTCAACATTATTTCATACTGGCTGAACACTGCAATACTGTCATGGTGTACTAGTTCAGTACTTTCACTATGGTGCACAGTATCATGGGTTTGAGTCCCATCACTGCTTTAAATGTTCATACTGAGCAGACCAGACTGGTTAAGGGCCAGTTGGGCAACTAAGAGCATGTTGCATTTTGTTCAGCTATGGCCTACTTAAACCAGGCTTGTCCAACATTGCTGTGTATTCACCAACTTGGGTGGACATTGCCAAACATTAATCCACATTGACCACAGTTGTACTAGTGGGTGTGTGTGATTCTGTTCATAGGTTCATACTAGGCTATCTGCCCTAGGGCATTTATAATCCTAGCCAGAGTGTGTTTGGCTTTCAACACACATTTTAAGTGGAGTTTGCCATGACATTTTTCAAGATTTGTTTGTTTTTCTTATCCATTGTACCCATAATATTGTTTTTCTCTGTAATATTGTTAATTTGTCTCTATACGTATGTATTTGTATGTCTGTTTGGGGCTTTTCCCCTCGGGTCTCCACTGAAAAAGGGTAGTTCTTACCCAGCTGGACCAACCCGGTTAACAAATGCAAATAAATAATAAATAAATAGTATACTGTGCCTCTGTCTAACAGTGACATAGAAGCAATACCCAGGGTAAACCTACAATCTCCCATCCACTCATCCAGATTCCTCTGGCTAACCTGGAGTGGGAGTTTAATCAAGAGTGGATCTGTCACTCCAGCATGTCCTATTTATTTCAGTCCTGAGGTTCAGGTCTCTTGAGTGCGTAGCTTGATGTGATTCTGATTTTTCAAGGTGCAGTATGTCCATTGATTCCAGGTTGGACAGGGCTTTATACATCAGGCACAGAACACCTCTGGGCAGGTGGTATGCCACTGAGGGGAGCTGCAGTTTCTTTAACCGGGCAGCAAATGGCATGTGTTTGAGCCCTTTGATCCTCCTGGTGAGGTACTTTTGTGGTCTTTCTAGCTGCTGCAGGTGATAAGGTACATCCCACAAGGAGCATTGTACTCAATTATGGGCTTGATGAGGGATGAGTAAAGAGGCATGATGACCTCCCCTGATCTAGATGTGAATACCTTCATGATTAGGTGGGCTATATGAAATGTTTTTCTAAACATTTTGGCCACGTGGTTGTCAAATGAGAGATTGCTCTCAACTTGGGTCCCCAGGTCCCTTATCACTTCTTCCATACTTAATGGGTTACCACCTATGTGGCAATTTGTGGGCACTTAGTTTTTGCCAAAGGGGATGACTATACACTTTTTTGCGTTTAGCTTGAGGACATGTCTCAGGCACCAGTTGTCTGTTTCTATGAGGCCCTTTTGTAGGATTTTTGTGTCAGCTGGAGGGTCGATTATGGCGCCCAGTTTGCAGTCATCTGCAAACTTGTTCAGCCACAGTCCTTCTGTGTTGGCCTGTACCTCCGAGAAATATATACCAAACAAGGGAGGTCCCAGGACTGAGCCTTGTGGGATGCCACTTGTAGCTGGTTTGGGGTCTGACATGGCTCCAGCATTTCTGACCATGTGGGTTCTGTCCTTGAGCCAGTTTGCAACCCATCTAGTGACATAGGGGTTTATATTGAAGCTGGTGAGCTTATCTATAATGACCAAGTGGGGTATTGTATGGAAGGCTTTTGCGAGGTCCAGGTAGGCTGTGTGGACCACCTTCCCCTCGTCAATGGCCTTGGTGACTGTTTCAAATGACTCAACCAGGTTTAAGAGGCAGGATCTTCCCTTAACAAAGCCATACTTGGTAGGATCCAGTGTCTGTAGGTCCCCAATATCTTTATTTCTGAGGTCCATGATGATACTTTCCATAGCTTTGCAGACCAAGCTAGTCAGGCTTCTGGGCCAATAGTTTGCAGTATCCATTGAGGCACCAACTTTGTGGAGAGGGACCACTGTTGCTGTACACTGCTCTTTGGGTACATATCCTGTGGTAAGGCTGAGATTGAACAGTGGTTTTATGTTTGTGTTCAATTTTTCTTGGGGGTTCACGTTGGACACAGCCCAGGACACTATCTGGTCCCATTGATGCTGTGAAATTTGCTTTGGAGAGGATGGCTGTTACCTGGGCATCTGAGATGTCAGGGGGCCAGCACTCTGCTGGGATATATATTTGCCCTTTTGGTGGGGAGGGGGGGGAGAAGTTTGTACTGAACCTGTCAGTTCGGATGTTGGCAATGTCTGTGGGTTTGTTGTATTGTTTGTCATTTTGGACTAATTCTGAGCATATCTGGGAATTCCCACCCAGGTTCCTACCATAACTAAAGAAAGCCTTGTGATTATCCTTAGTGTCCTGTACAATTGTTATCTCAATGATGGCCTTAGACGATTTTATGTGTGGTAGTTTTTCAATAATACTGATCAGAGATGCCTTCCCTTTTGGGATTTTGCTCTATCATATAGTAGCTTCCTCCTTGTATTGTATGTTTTTTATGGCGGGGGGCCACCAGACAGGATGCCTGCCTTTGGAGGATTGGATCTTGGTTTTATTTGGGATTGCATGATCCATGCATTCCTGAAGGTGTTCATAGAATGCATTTATAAAGGGTTCTGAGGTCTGGGCCATATTTTCTACAGGCACAGGGCCTGTGAAGGATTCCACCTCGGTTTTGAGGAGTGTGACATTTGCTTTAGTGAAATTTTTCACTGTGGTTTTCTGGCCATGGGCTCGGGTCGGGATGTGAATATCCAGTGAGATTACTCTATGGTCTGATCTTACCAGTGAGGGATACACTTCTGGTCTTGGGCATAGAGTCCCCATGTTGGTGATGATCAGGTACAGTATGTTTTCCCCTCTTGTGGGAGTGGTAGCAAGTTGTTCCATAGCATTTGAGTTTATAAATTCTAGGAACCTTTGGGCTAGGATGTTGCAGCTAGGGTAATGCTCCCAGTCTATGTTTGGGTAGTTGAAGTCGCCCTATATAATGGTGTTTTGGGAGACCTTTATATTTCCATGTGTTCTCCAGTCAGCCAAGTGTCGTTCCAAGTGTGGCTATGAACTGGAAGGTGGTTTTACCCACTGTTAGTTGCACATGGATAGTCTCTGATGCTTCATGCTGTGCCACCAACCTGGGGGTGTGGGTATCTTTGACAAATATTGATACTCACCCTCCTTTTGTAGTTTGTTCCATGTTTTGCAGCTGTAAAGCATGGTATGAGTTGTAACCTGCTAGTGCTAGGGTGCTCTTGGAAGCCTTGAACCAGGTTTCTGTTACTGCACAGACATCAACATTCTCCATGCTGAGGAGAGTTTGGAGTGCATGCATCTTGCAGTTTAGACTTCTGGCATTGAGTAGCATTACTTCTAGTTTCTTATCCCTTGTGATACCTATGGAGGTGGGTTTGTCTTTTGAGCCTTACATAAAAAAGGCACTATGGAGGTGACAAGAGCCTTTGGCAATATCCAAAAGGCCACAGGTGACAGGTGAAAGCCATCCCTAGCGAAGCATCATGTCTTGTCGAGCATGTCATCCCAAGCTGACAGGCATTGGATCCCCTTTCACTGACACCAATACTTAAGCCAATTGTTGTAATTGATCATCTTGTCTTCATATTGTGGCATCATGTTTGGTGAGGGTAGGGTGATACTCAAGGTCATCAAGTTTGCATATACTACATGGTGGTAAATGCTGTTTAGCACTACCTTACATTGCTTAACACATGGCCATCATGCCTCAGGTGGTGCTGCAGGGCTGCCTATGTTGGATGCACATACTACACTCCCTGCACATGTTTGAAAGCAGGTTGTGTCAACTTAGGCATCCCTTTCACTATATGTGGGAGTCAGAGAGAGGTATCATTTCCAGGGTTCCTACTGAGCCAGTGTATATGCTATGCGTTGCCTCTTTGCCAAGGCCAAGGCATACTGGGCACGCCTCCTTCTGCTTACTGGGACAGGCTCAGGTTGTTCCTCCTCCGAGTCACGCTCTGCCTGTGATGGCCTTGGCAATGGTGGGGGGCTGTTTGGCCCAGGCCTATGCTGGTCCTGCTGCAGCTGTTTTCGTAGAATCATATTATGTAGCATAGCACATACCATGACAATTTGGGTACATGTAGTTGGTGAGTATTGCAAGGCTCCACCAGATGTGTCCAGGCACCGGAACCGTGACTTGAGCAACCCAAACACATGCTCAATTACATTTCATGTCTGTGCATGTGCCTCATTATGGCATTCCTGTTCAGGTGTGTGTGCGTTTCTGATGGGTGTCATCAGCCATGGCTCCAGTGCATAGCCAGCATCCCCCACTAAGTGACCATGTGGGATGTCCCCATTGGCAAATGTCTGGTACAGCTGTGTCAGATGCCAGATATGGGAATCATGGTAGCTTCCAGGGCAGCCAGCACACATATTCATTATTATGCCCTGGGCATCAAACATGACCTGGCAGTTGATGGAGGGGAAGCCCTTGTGGTTAATGTAGGCCCTACCTTGCTCACCGGCTGGTGCTTTGATGCGTATATGCGTGCAGTCTATTGCACCCACTACCTCAGGGTATTCTGCTATTTGCTGGAAGAGATGCATATTGCTGGCCAATACCTCACAGGAATTGGGGAAATATACATGATCACTGACATGTGCTGACGTGGCATCCAGGAACTGGTGCAGTACCCTGGATGCTGATGACTGTGATATCCCCATCATATCACCAGTTGGTCTCTGGAAGGTACCTGTTGCTAGTATTCTTAGGCCAACACATACCTTGGTTTCCACTGGGATGGGTTCCCCTCTGTTGGTTCTGTGTGTGAGGCATGGCCTGCACAGCTCAACAATTTGCTGCAGGAGGTCTCTGTCCACTCTATAGTGCTCCACTATCTCCAGCTCATGTAACCCCTGGTAGGTGACCCTGGGCCTGTACACCCTTCTCCGTCTCCTCACTGTGAGATGTCCGGCAGCATTTGCATTGTCACCACCCTCAGCATGTTGCATATGTTGCCTTATAACAGCAATGGCAGCCCCTAGCATTTTTTGTCTGAGTGAAGCTTTTTCAGTTTTCACTTCTAGTAGCTTACTCCAGTGTTGCAGTGTCTCTTGAGAGAAACAAACTGCACTGTTGTTTGCAGAGTTTTAAGTGCTGGCCTGGGCTATTGTTCTGCCTGTGTAATTGCCTGATTCTGATTGTTTTCACCTGCTAGCTCTACAAGTATTCTCTGGTAGCTTCCTACTATTTGTTGTGCTTCTTTTTTCCTTTCCGTTTCCTCAGGGGGGAGCAACGCGCATACAAGTGCAAACACGCTCACAGCAGCTCACACACGCACACACATGCTTAGAAGAACTAAAACTTGCTTATTCGGGTTAAAACGCGCACACACCAGCACAAACGCGCTTACAGGTCTTTAAACAGCCTTATACATGCTTACTCCGGCTTACACGTGCGCACTCACGCTTTCACGCGCGCACTCTGTCTTACTCGGGTTTACAGGCACGCACACGTGCTCATACCCACTCAGCAAGAAACTTTGGTGTTATCCACAGTATACACCTTCCATTTCTTGGCTTTCCCTGGCCTACCTGTTGACACACCTCTTTCCATGATGTCTAACTGACAGCTGACACATGCCACTCTGCTCCTATGAGCTTCACTACTTTCATACATAGCCCCCTTGTGATGTCACCTATCTCCTACTCAGTTACTCCCCATATCCTACTCCTACACTCCACTGACTGTGCTCATTTGCCATGTAAAAGTGCGATTCACTATCCTAACACTCATTTACATAGGATTGCCTACTAATGCTTGGTTACATGTCTTAGACTGGGATTCTCCCCTTAGCAACCCCTACTCGGTGGCCATGTTGTCTTCAGCCTGCTATTCCCTTACATTGTAATTTAACAGTTTTTATAGATTCAACGTTTGTGGCTTTTATTTTCTTATTTTATGATTTTTAGTGCACCCCGTTAGTGCGGCGTTGCGCTGCGCTTAAACATCGGAAATCGCCAAAAAAAAAAAGCATTTTTATTTTAATTTTGCATCTGAGAACATTTCCAATGGCCATATATTTGGCCATTGGCATGCTTCCTCAACCATATGCAACCTTTATTTGGAGCTGACAAGGCTATTTGCAGAATGGTACTCAGTTGTCAACTGAGAACATTTCTGCAGCTAACACGGCTCGTACTCAGACAGGTTTGTGCTTCCTGGATCGCAAATTTACCTCATTTGCATGCCTTTCAGCTGCAAGTGAGGTAATTTGCATATC